>NC_000072.6:123499539-123799539 GCF_000001635.26 Mus musculus
CCTTCTAATTCTATTTTGTGAAATGGTTTGTGCAGAACTGGAATTAGATCTTCTTTGAAGGTCTGATAGAACTCTGCACTAAACCCGTCTGGTCCTGGGCTTTTTTTGGCTGGGAGACTATTAATAACTGCTTCTATTTCTTTAGGTGATATGGGACTGTTTAGATGGTCAACTTGATCCTGATTCAACTTTGGTACCTGGTATCTGTCCAGAAATTTGTCCATTTCGTCCAGGTTTTCCAGTTTTGTTGAGTATAACCTTTTATAGAAGGATCTGATGGTGTTTTGGATTTCTTTAGGAACTGTTGTTATGTCTCCCTTTTCATTTCTGATTTTGTCCCTGTGCCCTTTAGTGAGTCTAGCTAAGGGTTTATCTATCTTGTTGATTTTCTCAAAGAACCAACTCCTCGTTTGGTTAATTCTTTGAATAGTTCTTCTTGTTTCCACTTGGTTGATTTCACCCCTGAGTTTGATTATTTCCTGCCATCAACTCCTCTTGGGTGAATTTGCTTCCTTTTATTCTAGAGCTTTTAGATGTGTTGTCAAGCTGCTAGTATGTGCTCTCTCCCGTTTCTTCTTGGAGGCACTCAGAGCTATGAGTTTCCCTCTTAGAAATGCTTTCATTGTGTCCCATAGGTTTGGGTACGTTGTGGCTTCATTTTCATTAAACTCTAAAAAGTCTTTAATTTCTTTGTTTATTCCTTCCTTGACCAAGGTATCATTGAGAAGAGTGTTGTTCAGTTTCCACGTGAATGTTGGCTTTCCATTATTTATGTTGTTATTGAAGATCAGTCTTAGGCCATGGTGGTCTGATAGGATGCATGGGACAATTTCAATATTTTTGTGTCTGTTGAGGCCTGTTTTGTGACCAATTATATGGTCAATTTTGGAGAAGGTCCCGTGAGGTGCTGAGAAGAAGGTATATCCTTTTGCTTTAGGATAAAATGTTCTGTAGATTTCTGTCAGGTCCATTTGTTTCATAACTTCTGTTAGTTTCACTGTGTCCCTGTTTAGTTTCTGTTTCCACGATCTGTCCATTGATGAAAGTGGTGTGTTGAAGTCTCCCTCTATTATTGTGTGAGGTGCAACATGTGCTTTGAGCTTTACTAAAGTGTCTTTAATGAATGTGGCTGCCCTTGCATTTGGAGCGTAAATATTCAAAATTGAGAGTTCCTCTTGGAGGATTTTACCTTTGATGAGTATGAAGTGTCCCTCCTTGTCTTTTTTGATAACTTTGGTTTGGAAGTCGATTTTATCCGATATTAGAATGGCTACTCCAGCTTGTTTCTTCAGACCATTTGCTTGGAAAATTGTTTTCCAGCCTTTCACTCTGAGGTAGTGTCTGTCTTTTTCCCTGAGATGGGTTTCCTATAAGCAGCAGAATGTTGGGTCCTGTTTGTGTAGCCAGTCTGTTAGTCTATGTCTTTTTATTGGGGAATTGAGTCCATTGATATTAAGGGATATTAAGGAAAAGTAATTGTTGCTTCCTTTTATTTTTGTTGTTAGAGTTGGCATTCTGTTCTTGTGGCTGTCTTCTTTTTGGTTTGTTGAGGGATTAATTTCTTGCTTATTCTAGGGCGTGATTTCCGTCCTTGTATTGCTTCTTTTCTGTTATTATCCTTTGAAGGGCTGGATTCGTGGAAAGATATAGTGTGAATTTGGATTTGTCGTGGAATACTTTGGTTTCTCCATCTATGGTAATTGAGAATTTGGACGGGTATATTAGCCTGGGCTGGCGTTTGTGTTCTTTTAGTGTCTGTATAACATCTGTCCAGGCCCTTCTGGCTTTCATAGTCTCTGGTGAAAAGTCTGGTGTAATTCTGATAGGCCTTCCTTTATATGTTACTTGACCTTTCTCCCTTACTGCTTTTAATATTCTATCTTTATTTAGTGCATTTGTTGTTCTGATTATTATGTGTCGGGAGGAATTTCTTTTCTGGTCCAGTCTATTTGGAGTTCTGTAGGCTTCTTGTATGATCATGGGCATCTCTTTCTTTATGTTTGGGAAGTTTTCTTCTATTATTTTGTTGAAGATATTAGCTGGCCCTTTAAGTTGAAAATCTTCATTCTCATCAATTCCTATTATCCGTAGGTTTGGTGTTCTCATTGTGTCCTGGGTTTCCTGGATGTTTTGAGTTAGGATCCTTTTGCATTTTGTATTTTCTTTGACTGTTGTGTCGATTTTCTCTATGGAATCTTCTGCACCTAAGATTCTCTCTTCCATTTCTTGTATTCTGTTGCTGATGCTCGCATCTATGGTTCAAGATCTCTTTCCTAGGGTTTCTATCTCCAGCGTTGCCTCGCTTTGGATTTTCTTTACTGTGTCTACTTCCCTTTTTAGTTCTAGTATGGTTTTGTTCATTTCCATTACTTGTTTGGATGTGTTTTCCTGTTTTTCTTTAAGGACTTCTACCTGTTTGGCTGTGTTTTCCTGCTTTTCTTTAAGGGCCTGTAACTCTTTCGCAGTGCTCTCCTGTAATTCTTTTAGTGACTTATGAAAGTCCTTCTTGATGTCCTCTATCATCATCATGAGAAATGTTTTTAAATCTGGGTCTAGATTTTCGGTTGTGTTGGGGTGCCCAGGACTAGGTGGGGTGGGAGTGCTGCGTTCTGATGATGGTGAGTGGTCTTGATTTCTATTAGTAGGATTCTTACATTTGCCTTTCGCCATCTGGTAATCTCTGAAGCTAGCTGTTATAGTTGTCTCTAAGAGCTTGTTCTTCAGGTGACTCTGTTAGCCTCTATAAGCAGACCTGGGAGGGTAGCACTCTCCTTAGTTTCAGTGGGTAGAGTATTCTCTGCAGGAAAGCTCTCTTCTTGCAGGGAAGGTACCCAGATATCTGGTGTTCAAACCGGACTCCTGGCAGAAGTTGTGTTCCACTCACTAGATGTCTTAGGATCCCTTGTGGAATCCTGTGTGTGCCCTTGCGGGTGTCAGGCGACTCCGCTGGCAAGGTAGCCTGGGGCTCGAGTGGAGCGGAAGGGGCTTGTGCCCCAGTTCAGGCCCGGGTAGTCTGCTTCCCTATGTACTGCAGTCTCAGGTTCTGCGCGATTGGATTGATTGGTAAGTTCTTTTCTTACATCCCCCTTTTTCATCCACATAAGGGTAGATAGTATTTAAAGCCATGTCCATTTTAGTTTATCTTACTCTCCCCTGTGGCCTTATATCAGCTTCAAAAATTATTTTTGAGGTATTCTCTGTGGTACATATTTATTCTCTATATCACCTGGCTTACCTTAGATAAATTTATGAACCACCTAATGGCTTCTCAGGTAACGCCCATAAAAATCTGGTGGTAGAACCAGAGAGAGACTCTCCTTACCTCCATCAGTTAGGTTGAGACTAGAGAAGGCTGCAACATTGTCAGACTAGACTTGGAATAGCAGTCCGTTTGTTCCAAGAAGGAAATTACATGCAGCAACCATGATTTTTTTCTCTTTTCTTTGTCATGAAGGGGACCTGGAGCAGTTGCTGACCATTGCCTAAGGTGGGCCAGTGAGTTACATGACTGAATAAAAAAAGACCTATGAGTATTGAGTGTCTCAATGAAAATAGAGAAGTTTGCATCTTTCAGTTATAAATGCCTGTACTGGCTAGTTTTGTATCAACTTGACACAGCAGGAGTTATCACAGAGAAAGTAGCTTCAGTTGAGGAAATGCCTCCATGAGATACAACTGTAAGGCATTTTCCCAATTAGTGATCAAGGGGGAAAGGCCCATTGTGGGTGAGACCATCTCTAGACTGGTAGTCTTAGGTTCTATAAGAGAGCAGGCTGAGCAAGCCAAGGGAAGCAACCAGTAAAGAACATCCCTCAATGGCCTCTGCATCAGCTCCTGCTCCCTGACCTGTTTGAGTTCCAGTCCTGACTTCCTTGGTGATAAACAGCAGTATGGCATTGTAAGCTGAATAGACCCTTTCTTCCCCAACTTGCTTCTTGGTCATGATGTTTGTGCAGGAATAGAAACCCTGACTAAGACAATGCCATTACTAGCAAATGACAAATATATTATGAACTGTATCATCTGTGCATTTGCAGGTCCTGGAGGGATAAGGTTCTAGAGTCAGTGCTCTGGGCAATACAGGCCCAAGTGTAAGATAGAGTCCAAATGGAGTCAGAAGACTCAGAGGAGTCAAAAGCTGTTTCTTCCTATTCCTCTTCCTATGCTGGTTGATCAGGGATATAAGGAGGAGGACTGAGATCACATTCAGGGGCAGAGGCAGGAATCAAGTAGAGGGAGCAGGATAGACTCTCATGCAGAAGAAGGAGCATGGGAAGCACTACAGCTGATGACAAAAAAGTCTTTCAAACAATTAGAGGTCTTTTTGACCAGGAAATGC
This sequence comes from Mus musculus, assembly GCF_000001635.26. Taxonomy (NCBI): domain Eukaryota; kingdom Metazoa; phylum Chordata; class Mammalia; order Rodentia; family Muridae; genus Mus; species Mus musculus. Next base: position 123,503,879 of record NC_000072.6, read on the forward strand.
CATCTGAGGATCTGCAGCCTGTGTCCTTATAGACAGTAACATTTGTTGCCAGGAGTCATCAAAGAGGAGCTAAAAACTAACTGGTAATCTTCCTGAGATGGTTCCACCATGGACTATAAAATTAAGGACAGTTATGCTTCTCTAGGCAAGGCCAAACAATCCTACATTCAAGGAAGGATTCTTGGGATTAATATGATACACACACACAGACACACACACACACAGACAAACACACACAGACACACACATACACACTAGTTATTAGCCCATTATTTTGAGAAGGTTTCTGCAGAACAAGGAAGATGCACTGACTTGTAATGATGCCATATAGTCAAAGAGATGATTTGTTAATACTTAATGATGATCCTATAAGAATTCCCAAAATTATAGTCGTAATTATTAATATCACTATTAATATCACTTATTATAAAACTGTTATTATTTCCTTATGTCAAAACTACCGTGAGAGCAATTCCATTCTTCAAGGATCCCAAGTTAGTTGCTTCTGAGCTAGGCATGTATCTAGAACTTAGGAGCACATTCCAAATGATACTAAAACAATTGACCAAGTGCCATAAAAAGGGAACTAATGATTTGCTATAGGTGCAATAACAGAAGACTAAATATTGACTCGGTTTATCTATGTGAAACTTCAGTAATTCCTTAGTCAGAAAAGTTAGGGTTTTTGACTTTCTGTGAATATGTAGAGCTACTGAAAGATGATGAATGTATAGCAAGATAAATACGCTGAAGAGATATCCAAATTTCTCTGTTGTAAACTCAGTATTCAATTTTTAATTTGAATTTATGGGTAAACTTGTGGTGAACTTTTTACAACGTGATCATGTATTCTGAAAGATGTGTAAGTGCTGAGGACAAAAAAGAGGAGAAATCCCCACTTCCTTAGAAATTAAAGAAGAACTTTTTAAGAGAAGAACGATTTAGAAGAACTTTGTTAGAGAACATTTATAGAAAACTTTTTAGAGACAACATAGAAATAAAGTTTAAAGTCACATTTTAAAAGTTTCTTTCTCAGACCATCCTTCTTTATAAGTGGGCATTTATTTCTGCAAACAAAGGTTAGCTTGCCATGCTGAAAAACCAGACCAGACTCTCCCACAACTCTACAAAATGGGTTAGGATAAAGTTCTGTGGGTGCTCTGGACCTGTCTCATCTTAGGAATGAAAGAAAATCTTGTACAAGAAGACAAAAAGCACAGACAGAATACACACAGATAGACAAAATGACATTTCTGGGAAAAATAAAAACTGAACCAGAAGGCTCTTTTTGATGGTCTTCCTTCTTTCATATGAAAAGCCCATAAACCCAGAGATTATTCAGAAATCAAATATGAACTAGCAAGTTCTTCCTATAGGGAGGTTGGTGAGAATACTCCATAGTGCCTGGCTGGTTAACAAGTACTTATCTACCATCCCCTTCTTTGACTCCAGATTAAACACAGAGCCAGACAAGACAATAGATAACCAGGCACCAAGACTTAGGAATTGGAGCAGAAAAAGCTCAACTATTTGAGTTAGGGTTACAGTAAATCCCAGATGAGCCTCCAAATGTAAGGGTGTATTATTTGCAATGAATAATATTACAGATTCAAATAGTATGCAACAGTAAAGAACATTTACTGTTGGATGTACTCTAAATCAGGATGGAAGAAACAGGTGTGGATTTGAAGCATCAATATACAGCCTGTGGGGGTAGAAGAAGGGGACTTTTACCTTTGAATGATTGCCTACATCTCCACACATATGGGTGCCTTTGTGATTGGTTAATGGGGACTTGGGGGAGTTTTTCTGATCAAGTATACTTGGCTGAAGGTACATGGTCAGGGAGCTTCAATAGCTGCTGATTGGATGTCTATGAAGTGGGCTCAGGAGAGGTGATGGGAAAGCTTACTTATTGCCTCTCAGGGTTGTTTTTTTTTTTTTCCTGAAATTGATTGGTTTTGTACTTTTCCTGGTCTGATAAACAGAAATTTGGGCCTAGTCTCCCAAATTACCAGTTTGTAACAGGTCATGGAGTCACCCTGGCTCTGGCTAACTTAGTCATCTCATTACCAGAGAATAGATTAATTGTTCTAAAAAGCATATAATGAAGTATTGGTAACCACTGAAAACCTAGTGTGTCCTAGAATGTAGCCTGAATATATATTCAAATGGTGAGCTCTGATTAAATTTATTCCAAATAATGAAACATTTCTATGGTGATAATCACATGGTCTGTGAATTACAGTTGCACCTAGAACACATGCCTAACATAGTTCACGGCTTTAAGTTCAATTCACAGCACAAAAATGCACTAAATGCTTGATGATGGCAGAAATATTTTTCTTAGAATTATTTAGTACAGTGGGGTTCTATCACTCAATTAATCTCCTGATTTTCAATAAATATAAACTTGGTAATTTACAAACTCATTTTGTAAGAATCAATATATTTAGAAACAGCATAAAAATTATTACTTCAAATTATGAGATGTGTAAGTATTGAAATAAAAAGATAATCTTATAATCGGTGGCTGTTAGCCTTGAAGGAAAGGAGATTCAGTGCAAACATTAAGCCTTTTGTTGGTGGCCTAGACATCCCTATGCAGAGAAGAGGGGAAGATTGCAACAATCATATTAGGTAAGAAGGTACTTAAAAGCGATTGTATTTCTAGAGAATATGAGAATATTAGTGTGGATATATTTTCTTCAATTTTTATCTATTTAAGTCAGTTTATTACTTTTCTAAAATAAAACATAGATAAATAAAATATAAATAAATAAAATAAAAATAATAAAGAAGCTGTATTGAATTTGATACTACAGAGCAAGAACTGCACTTAGAAGAGTTGCAGGGGTGCCTGCTGTGTCACATGTACACCAGTAGGTGGAAGAGAGGAGAGAGGTTATGTCCACCCACTGTGTTCTCACCTAGGAAAATTTGAATGATTAACAGCCTAACACTCCCCGGAAAAGGAAAGCTCGAGATTACCACTATTCCAGTGCTGCATAAACCCCAATGACTCCCAGAATGAGGAATAGCCCAGAGACTAGAAGTCTTTCTAGGCCTGAAGGCCAGAGGCTAGAGTATAATCACAATACTCTATACAGACAATCCTCAGAAGGGGCCATTCAGACCAAAACTATGATTCTAATGTAATTCCTTCACCAGCTGCAGTACACAGGAGAATGAACCCTGCACATCCCATGGTCAGCACAATTGAGCTGACCCGGGTAGTTGGGGACACAAACAAACCAGGCCCAACTGCATATGCATGACAGAGCTGATGAGCCACTTGACTGCATGCAGTGACATGGGTGAGGGAGAGATGACCTCTTCATTGCCTCTTGTTATCTACAACTGGCAGGAAGGTTGGTCCCAAGGTCATCAGAGCAGGAGAGCTGTCCATACCTCTTATATTCTTCAGCAATCAGAAGGCCAAATCCTGAACCTTGCCTGGTCAGCACAGTAGAGCTAGGGATGGGGATTGCACGTGAGCCAGCATGAAGAACATGAGTAATGGGAGATACAGAGCTTCCTCTTATCTGCTGGCTGGTGGTGCTAACCAAGGAGAGATTCTCTCTTACCCTCCCTTGTTCCTTGCCATCTATGACAGGCAGAAGAGCTGGCCCTGGGATTATGAGAATGGGAAAAGTGGCCATGTCCCTCACTAGTTGCACTACTTGGGAGAACAGTCCCTGAACTTCACCTGGGTAGCAGGGAATAGCTGGCCCTGTATATGGGGTTGTTTGTGAACTGAATCTAAAAGCATAAAGGAAGGAAGGTCTTTATGATCTAGGCCTTTGAATTGGTCCACTCGAACATCTACGGCACTATGAACTCCTGGGGTGAAAAAGGGGCCACTCCAAAATATCTAAAACTTCAGAATCTCCACAACACAGGAAAATAAAAACAGGATATCCAAGAGGAGTCCCAGTAACTATAGAGTAGCAGAATCCAGAAAATTCATAGTAGACCAATAAGTCATTTTAACGAATATTTGCAAACAAACAACATTGGCAAGCAAAGAAGTGTAGACAAAAGGGAATAACAAATGACACACTGTGACATATTACAGCTTACACAATGAGACATTTTTCTCTTAGTACAGTGGAAGGTTGCAAGAGGAAGGTGGACACAAGAGGAGGAGAACATAAGAGGGATAGCGGCGTATTATGTGAAAATCACAAAGTACCAATACAAAGTTAATTAAAAATAAAAAAGAAAGAAAGATGAAGGACTTGGTAGTGCTCATCTGCAAGCCCAGCACTGAAGAAGAAGCAGTGGGCTTGCAAACTACCACTACTTTACCAACAAAACAAAGTGAAATATTAGTCTTTTAAACAATCATTGATAAATAAACATTTCATTCAGAAGAATAAAGTTGGCATAATAAATTAGCTGCTTTGAAATTGATTTTAAATGTGAATTAAAGATACAATGGTGGCAGAAACCATTGCTGTTCTGTTCTGGGGAGGTTTGCATTTAGAATGAATTTAAGGAAGATGTGACATAAGGACAGTCTGAGTGCAGTGGAAAGAATATTTCTGTACATCACTCAGAGCCCTGCACATCACTCATCCTCTGGGATCTCTCTGTGCTTAGTTTTACAGTGACCTCATGCTAGATTACCATCTCATGGAATGCATAATAAGAGTTCCCATAAGATTCAAAGTAATTCCACAGGAACAGTATGAACTATACGTATTGTTTAGGGTTTGCTGGGACTGCTAATTCTTAGGGCTATACAGTGACTCTACCTTTGACCATTGGTCATAGTTTAGGGTATGCAGGGAGCAATTACTTTAACCATTGCTATTGCTACAGCAGTAACATAACCATTTGTGAAAAGCAGAGTGCAAAGAAAGTAAATTGAATTCAATGCAGTTGTGCAAAAGGCAAAAGAGGGCCAAATGCACAAGCACACTCTGGTGGTCTTAGTTACCCAGGAAGTTAACCCTGAAGGATTACTGGAGACCAGATGTTTGAGACCAATCTGGACAACGTAACCCACTAACCAATAAAGAAACAACCAACAGTAACAAAAATGACTGGATCTTTGTTTACTTGTTTTTGAAGATAGGGTTTCTCTGAACAGACTTGGCTGTCCTGGAACTCACTCTGCAGAATAGGCTAGCCTTAAAATTAGAGATCCAACTACTGAGTGCTGAAACTTAATACCTATGCAACCTCTACCCAGCAAGAACTTGTTTTAAAGTATTAGTAGTAAACTGTTTTCAGGATGTGTGTTACAAGTCCCTGCCCCATTGTGAATCATTCCAACATTCAAAATCATTTCTATAAATTTCCACATTCAAAATCATTTTATAAATACCTGTATCATTTGCAACCTCTCCCTCTGGACATGGGAGACAATCAAAACAACAGAATGATTTCCCTTCAACAGGTGTTTTCCTAAATCCGAGTGGACAGCTTTGACTGCAAACAGATAAAGGAATCTGTGGAGGAGACATGGGAGGAGGGAAGGCAGACAATAAATTACATCCAATATTAGCATCGGGAGGGTAGATTTCAACAGGCCTATTGTGTATTGTAACAACAAAAACCTACCATGTGTTTAAAGAGTGTGAGAATAATGTATCTCTTTCTTTCTATCTTTCTTTCTTTCTTCCTTTCTTTCTTTTATTTCTTCTTTCTTTATTCTTTCTCCTTTTGAACAATTGATTTTTATTTCATTCAGCTATTATTTTTATTGATGTTATATATCATATAGTATATATCATTATATTTAAAACAACTCTGAAACTTTGAATATACCTTGGTCATATCCTTTCCCTTTCCTAAGTCTGTCCAGATCCTTTCCTCCTTCCTACCCACCTAAATCTATGTTCTTTCTCAAAGAACAAACCAAAATCCCAGTAAAACAAAAATCCCTCAAAATCTAGAAAAATAAAATACAACAGCACAAAAAGAAAAACAAAGCAAAACAAGACCCACTAAACTGTACTCAGATAAAACCATTTGTATTAATATTCTTGATTCCCTTATTGTGCTACAAAACTCATCCTGATCATGAGACCTGCTTTGAAGTGTTTGTTGTACGCAATGTTTTCCATTGGAGAAAATGTATTTGGTCTATTGAGGACCATAATGTTCCACATTTCTATGTTATATCTCTTTTTAACATATCAGTGAGATATTCAGGGTGATCAGTTCCAGAAATAAGAGAATTAATGTGCATAAAAAATTAAAATTCAAATCCAGAAATATATGTCCAGGATATTTAATTATACTGTGCATACAGAGACTGTGTTATTTACTGAAAATAGCTTTTCTAGTTGTGGTACTGCTCAGCCCTTAGCACATCTTTAATACCAAACAAAGAAGGTAAAATTAGTTGGTAGAAGGAAGCAGTCAAAAAATTGTACATCATATTACCTGAGCACCCAGCTATACAACTCCTGGGTATACACCCAAAAGACTCTCCAAGAGATAACAATAACAAATGCTCTACTATGTTCATAGCAGCTTTAATTATGATAGCAAGAAGCTGTAAAGAACCCAGATGTCCTTCAACACTAGAATGGATAAAGAAAATGTGGTCCATTTACATAACAGAGTATACTCAGCTGTTAAAAATGATGAATTCATAAAATTCTTAGGCAAATGGATGGAATTAGAAAATATTATCCTCAGATAACAAAATCACAAAAGAACACATGTAGTATGCACTCACTGATGAGTGGATATTAGCCCAAAAGCACCAAATACTCAAGATACAATTCACAGACCACATGAAGCTTAAAAAGGGTGAAGACAAAAGTGTGGGTTCTTTGGTACTTCTTAGAAAGAAGAACAAAATACTCACGGGAGCATATATGGAGTACAGAGCAGAAACTGAAGGAAAGTCATTCTAGAGTCAGTCAGGCTTTGGAACTCATCCCATAGACAGTCATCAATCTCCGACTCTATTGTGGATTCTAAGAAATACTAGCTGAAAGGCCTCCTGAGAAGCCCTGCCAGAGTCTTACAAATACAGAGGCAGATGCTAGCAGCAAACCATAGGACCAATGGCAGAGTTAGAGAAACAAATGAAGGAGCTGAAGGGGTTTGCAACACCATAGGTAGAACAACAATATCAACCAACCAGATCCTCCAAGCTCAAAGTGACTAAGCCACCAACCAAGGAGTACACATGGCTCTAGCTGCATATATAACAGAGGATGGCCTTGTCAGGCATCAATGGGAGGAGAGGTTCTTGGTCCTATGAAGGCTTGATAGATGCTCCAGTGTAGATGTAGGGGAATGGAGGAAAGGGAGGTGTTAGTGGTTGGAGGATCACCCTCATAGAAGAACGGGGAGGGGTGAGGGAATAGGGGTTTTCCGAGGGGGGGCTGGAATGGGGATAACACTTGAAATGTAAATAAAGAATACATAGTTGAAAGTAAAATCTAATTGATGGTGCAGACAAAGTGATGAATCAGAGAAAGATTTGAAACAGTGAGTCAAAGATAGCATATAGCCAACTCTCATAAGAATAGACAGGAATGATGTAACTTGCTGGGGTCCCACACCAGCAGTCAGGTATTGAGTTGGGACCCAGTGAGGGATGCAAGGCAAAGGCTAAAGACCCATTAACTCTCTCTTACTTTTCTGGGACCCAGAATCTGATGGATTCAAGTTTAACTCTCTCTTGCTATTCTGTGATCAGAAGCTTTGGGTTTTTTGCAATTAAATTTATTTGCTCTTCCTAGGCCAAAACCTGAATGCTTCTGACAACTCTCTTATCTGAGGAATTCCACTCTAAGGACAGCACATGGTACTGAATGCAAAGATACTCACCCCCTTGCCATATTTGCCCCAAGTTATGAGTTTTTCATTTATTGAAAAATGTTGAACTCTGTGAGATTCAAAGACAAACTCGCCAACTTTCACTTGAGCTTTTGTACCACTCTGCAGAGACTGGTAATTAAAGATGTCAAACTCGGTTGCCAAAATCTCCTTGTTCACAATGTTCTCCTTATTGGAACTTCTCCCAAGCTGTCCCTTTTGCAAGAATGGATGGAGCTAAAAGTCAAAAGTAATGTTCAGAACTTGCACTGTAAGTTTATTTATAAATATACAAACATAGTTACATTAACTGCCCTTTCTGTCTCAAACTGTATGTTCCTGTGGCTTTTGTTATTGTTCTGTATATCAAACATTTGTCATAGAGCTAACCCATGCAAGAACTAGGCCTATATCACAGAAACACAGACACACACACATATATATTCAGACAAAAACATGGCAAATACTGGAGATAACATGTTTTCAACCAAATGGGCAATACAGCAGTAAGATAGCTGAAGGAATTCAAGGGATACTAATTAGCAAATAAAAATTCAAGATATTATTATTTGCAGATTCCATGAGAGTATACATAAGCAACCCCTACCTGGGAATTCCTATGACTGATGGACACTTTCATAGATGTGGCTGTACACAAGATTAACTAAAAAAAATAATAGCCTTCCTGTATAAAAATGACAAACAGAAAAAAATCAGGAAAACATATCTCTTCATAGGAGCCACAAAACAATATCAAATATTTACGGGGAGCCAAATGAGTCATGAAAAATACTTTTATGATAAAAATTTAAGTCGTGGAATAAAGAAACAGAAGAAGATACCTATAGATGGAAAGGTCTACCATACTCATGGATCAGTAGAAGTAATATAATAAATAGTAAAATAAATTAAAGATGTATCACTATTCCTAATTTTAAATCATACCACATTGCTATAGTAATAAAAACCACAAAGTATTTTCATGGAAACACTCATGTTGAGCGATGGAATTGAATTGAAGCCCAGAAGTAAATCCACAGACTTCTGGACAACTGATTTTTGATGAAGAAAGAATCTTCAACAAATGGAGCTATTCTAACTCTATATATACATGTTTAATAATGTGAATAGCTCTACATTTATCACCCATAGAAAACTCAAGGCAAATTAACAATCACATTAAATAAGACACACTGTGCTTGAAGGAAGAAAAAGTAGAGAACAGCTTTAAACACATTGGCACAGAAGACAATTTTCTAAAGAGAACACTAATAGTGCAGGCACTTACATCAATAAATAATGAGTGTGAATTCATGATATCAAAAAGCTTCTGCAAGTCAAAGAATAACTTCAAAAGTCTATATAATGAAAAATGATTTATACCAACTCAACATCTGACAGAGAGCTAATATCCAAAGTATATAAAAAACTGAAGAGCATAGGCAACCACAAACCAAACAATCTAAATGAAAAAAAAAATGAGGTACTTATGTAAGCAGAGAATTCCCAATAGAGGAATCTCTATTAGCTGAGAAACATGTAAAATAATATTCAATATTATTAGCCATTAGGGAAGTAAAACAAAACTACTTTGGGATTCTGTCTTCCACCTTTTTAGAATGACTAAGCTCAAAGACAGAGCTCATGATGGTGAGGATGTAGAGGCAGGAGGGCACTTCTGCATTGATGGAGGGACTGAAAACTTGTACAGCCACTATATAAGTCAATATGCTGGCTCCTCAGAAAATTGGGAATCGATCTATCTCAGGATATAGCTATGCTACTCTTGTGTGTAAACCCAAATGACACTCCATCCTGCCACAAGGACACTTGCTCACCTAAGTTCACAGTGGCTTTATTTAAAATTGACAGAAACTGGATTAAACCTAAAAGCTTCTCAACTGTAGAATGGATCAGCAAATTATAAGACATCTACACCATGGATTACTAATCAGCTCTTAGGTAAATGAGACTGTGATATTTGCAGGCAAATGGATGGAACCAAAAAGGATCCAGAGTAAGTCAACCAAGACCCAGAATGGAGAACATAGCATGTAGTTATGTAAATGTTGTTAAAGGATAATCATGTTACAATTCACAGACCCAGAAAAGGCTAAGTAACAAGGAGAAATCTGTGGTTGGAAGGTACAGGTCATATGGATCTCCCTGGGGATGGAGTATAGAATAGATTTTCTGGGTGATTAGAGACAGAGATGGGAACAAGAAAGAAGGGTTCAGGGAGGGAGGTATGGAGGTAGAAGTAATGGACAGGAAGACACACAGAGAGATGGAATCGTGGGGCATTTAGAGGCAATGTCAAAACCTAGAGGAAAGAAGACACTTTCTGGAAACTATGAAAGTGACCTTATTAAGGACTTAGTTATGGAGAATATTGAACCTGAACTAGCCATCTTCTGTAACTAGGCAAGACTCTCAATAGTGTACCTTGGACACCAACTCAGCCATAAAAACTTGGATCCAAAACCTGTCCTGACTGCAGGATGTGCTGGGATGTGCTCTACATCTGTGGGAGTGAGCAAGCAATGACTTGTATAACTTGACACTCAAGCCCTGAGATGCATCCCATGCCAGACAACTGTCCTAATGGCCAGGAACCTGAAGCTGGGTTGCTCGAAAAACTAAGAAAGAACTAAACAACGATAGACCACCACAATAGCAACTAGTCAAAAACAGATTTCTAAGGCTATTCTGCTATAGCCATAGAGCAGTACCTAGACCAGAGTTTATCAGAGGCTTCTTATAACAGTTGATGGGAACAGATTCAGAGACCCCAGCCAAATATTATGCATTGCTTGGGGATCCCATGGAAGATGAGGAGGAAGGATTGTAGGAGAAAGAGCAGTCCAAGACACCAAGAGAACACACCCCACAGAATCAAAGAATCAGTGTTTATAATGGCTCACAGAGACTGAATTCAAAAGTACATAGCTTGTACATATCTGCACTAGGTCATCTGCATATATGCTATCATTTTTTTAGCTTGTTGTGGTGTGGGACTCCTAACAGTAGAGGAGTGTGTATATCTGAGTCTTCTTTTGCCTACTTGTGGTACCCTTCCCTTTTCCTCTTGCTGGGTGGCCTCATCCAGCCTTGATATTACAGTCTGTGCCTAACTCACTTTATCCTGTTACGCCATGTTGATATCCTCTGAATTCTTACTTTTTAGAGAAGGATAACTGAGGGCCAGGGAATCTAGGATGAGCAGGGATGGACAGGGGAATGGTGGTAATTGAGAGTTGGAATTCAGCAGTTGGAATGTATTGTATGAGAGGAGAATATTTTAAAAAAATAATAAAACAATAACCCTTCTCTTATAGTTCAGAGAACGCTATAGAAGAGGAGGCACTTTCCTTTCTGTTGTCTGACTTCCATGTCATAGTTTTGTTTTATTAAATTATTTTTGTTTTATTTAAGAAGAGCAAATGAATGAGTGAATGAATGAATGAATGAACTGAATAAAAATCTAGTCAATCGGTTAAAAATGAACAACTGAACATTCACTTATACCTGCTGGGACAGGGAAAACCAGTTTTCTCCCACAGAGTGACACTGGGCATATCAACCACTCCAGGGCAGGTCTTATGTTCAGGAGCAAATGCCCAACATAATGGACTCCATTGTTTTTGTGTATGTATGTTTTAATTTGCTTACAGTGTGACATTTTGTTATAAATTGTTTTGGGAGGATGCGATTTTATTTTCTTCGCCTTGTTTTGGGTGGTTAATTCTAATGAGTTTGGTCTTGTTTTTGTTTGTTTGTTTGTTTGTTTTGTTTTTTGTATTTGTTTTTTGTTTTTGTTTTTGTTTTTTTTAGAAAGAACATATGGTTGAAAGGAGGTGGGGAGATGGATGAACTTGGGGAAGAAAAGAAAATAAGCAAAATATAGTTTCATTTAAAAATGTTTCTAATGATACAATATTAGCCTTATGGAATACAAGCCAGTGGATGAATCCCCATATAATAAGGCAGTGGATGATTACAAGAAAACAGTATCTTCTGGACACTGCAAAGCAGCTGCACATACGAGTTCAGTTTTGATAGCATGTATGAGACGTCAAAAGCACAAGCCGGTCTAAAATATTTGAGCATTGAGTCCCACCTGTACCTCGGATGCCATTGGCATTTGTAAGCTATTGGAAGCGATGGTCAATTTTCTCTAAGAGTATCACCTCAGGAAAGCTGATCATGCACCAGCAGAAGGCAATATATCAAATATTATTAGTACAGCAAGAATTGATCTTGAAGGGTTTTAAGGGTGTAGGATGCAAATCTGGGCACAGCAAGGGAAAGGTAGGGGGAAGGAGAATTAATCGGATCAAACCACACTGAAAGAAAATTTGAGAATTCTCAAAGATACACACACACACACACACACACACACACACACACACACACACACATAGAACTCAAACAGTAGAAATATATATTATAATTTGAATAATCAATGCTCCGAGATGATTCGGGTGTTTGAATACTTAGTCTCTGTCAGAAGTGCTATTTTCAGAGGTGATGGAATTTTTAGACCAAGGAGCATTGCTGAAGGAACTAGGCCACTGGACTGGGCTTTAAGACTGTGTAGCCTCATCCCACATACTTTCTCTGGTTCTTACATGTGGTTGAAGATATGATCTCTCTGCTTCTTTTTTTTTTTTTTAAAGATTTATTTATTTATTATATGTAAGTACACTGTAGCTGTCTTCAGACACTCCAGAACAGGGAGCCAGATCTCGTTACAGATGATTGTGAGCCACCATGTGATTGCTGGTATTTGAACTCTGGACCTTTGGAAGAGCAGTAGGGTGCTCTTACCCACTGAGCCATCTCACCAGCCCCCGATCTCTCTGCTTCTTATTCTACTTTTCTGCTGCTATACCTCTCCACCATTAAGAACTCTCCATCTGGAACCTAAGCCAAAGTTAACTCCCTCTTCCATAATTCAGTTTTGGTTGCTTTATCACAGTAATAGAAAACCCATATATTAACAGTTATTGCCTATAATATGTAGAAAAGAGAATGCTTACACACTGCTAGTGGGAATGTGAATTAGGCCAGTCACTCTGGAATCCAGAAGGGATACTCCTCGAAAACAAAAACAAAAACAAAAACAAAAACAAAAACAAAAACAACGAACAGGTCCTACCATATGTTCCAGCTCCATCACTTCTTGGTGTTTACTTGAAGGACTTTTAAGTCCGTGTATCAGAAGTACTTGACTTTAGGGCTTACTGCAACAATGAGTTCATGACTCAGCTTAGGAGTGTGTGGTGGTTTAAATAAAAATGTTCCCCATAGATTCAGGTGTTGAATACTTGTCACCTAGTAGGTTGTCAGTGTTTCAGGAGATTTCAGAGATGTAGCCTTGCAGGAGAATACATGTCACTGGGGATGGGCTTTGAGACAATAGAGAATTTTCTGTTGCTCCTCTTGCTTTGTCTTCTGGTTTAAATATGATCTCCTCTTCCTATCATCATACCTGATGTTTCCTGCCATGCCTCCTTTAAACAAGGAAACCCTTACCTCTAGAACTGGAAGCCAAACCCTTTCTCCTATGATTTTACTTGGTCATAGTGTTTTGTCACAGCAGCAGGAATGTAATTAATATAGTGTTTACCAATTAAAGAATGGTTAAAAAATTGCAATACACTTATTGGAAATATATCCATCTATAAAGACTAATGATGCTATGCCATTTATGAGAAAATTATTGTGAGAAAATTGTCATAATAAGGAAAGTCAGACTCCTGTAGTCACATATTGTAGTTTTTTAAACTCATTTGTAGTGTTTAGTTTATAACACAAATGTCCACAAACAGGGACATTAATAAGCACCTATATGCACACATGCATACACAGGTCCACACACTTATGCATAACTGTACACATGCTTGAACACACACAGACGCAGACAAAAGTGCACACATGCGCGCACACACACACACACACACACACACACACACACAGACACACACACACAAGTACATAAAAATGGGAGACTTGGGAGTAAAGGCAAAACTGTGTAGAGGACCAAATGTGACAAACACAAGTGTGTATTAGTTAATTCTCTGTTGCTGTGATAAAGCACTGTGACCCAAGCAACTCACAGAAGGAAGAGTTTATTTGGGCCTATGGTTCCAGGGTGACCAGAGTCTATCATGGTGAGGAGCATGAGAGAAAACACATGAGGTGGAATAGGAAGCTGATGTTCCCATCCTCACCTGCAAGACAAGAGGGTGGCCCTGAAGTAAGATGAAGATAAATAAATGCCAAAACACTTCTGCATTGATGTATACTGCAGGAACTCTCCATCATCCAAATTTCCCTAGAAAAATGCCTTGAGAACATATTGTTCAAATCCACAGCCTGTGGGGGACATTTCTGGTTCAAACTACTACACCTCTGCAGGGAATAGAAAGTGGAGTGAGGGAATTGAGGGAAAGCATAGTCAAATGAGTATTTATATATACACTTGTATGTAATTATCCTCATGAAACCCAACATCATGTAAATAAATATATGGCAATAGAAACAATAAAATAATATTCCTAATACTTTTTCTAATTAGGAAAATATTTAACCAAGTAAGTAAAATATCCCTATGGTAAAACCTGTAAGATACTGATAAAAAAGATTGAAAAGATATACAAAGGAAATAGTATCAAGGATTAGAAGAGTTAATGCTGTTTTAAATAGTTCATTATACAAAATGTTTCACAGATTAGGGCAGTCTCTATGAAAATCTGAATGTCTTTCTCAAGGCCTAAATTCCTCACAGGACATGCCTTTTGCAAACTTGAAGAAGAAAAAATTTAAAGCATTGCATTTCCAATTCCAAATGGTTTTATAAAATTGCAATAGTACGAGCTTGGCATATAATGTACACACATCACAGAGGAGCTGAACAGAAATCCAGAAACCAACTGAACACACAAAACACCAATAACATGCAAAGGATGAAATGACGTCACTTGTCCAAAGGCTGGTGTGAAAACAGGGTGAGAAACTGCAGTTGGATTTTTGTCTGTTTCATACAGCAAATAATATAAAAACACAGCAAAACCTCAGAACAAAAAACTCCTAGAGTAAATCAGAGAGGGAAGTCCTATAATGGCCTTGGTCTTGATGATCATTTTTTTCAAACAGGATATAAAAAACAGTCAATGAAAGCTAAGATAAAATTTCCTATCAAGAAAGCATCTGCACAACAAAGAAAACAACCAACAGTGTAAAAGGACAATTCATGGAGTGGAAGAAGATATTTGCAAGCAAGACACCTAATGAAGTGTTGTCATCCCAATTTATAGGTAATTAATGAAATGACTTAGTCAAAAAGTAAAAATAAGAAAAAAATGTCAGTTAGATTGTTTTATCAAGAAAGAGATACCTGTGGCCATAAATCATGGAAAGATGTTTACCATCACTGATTTAAGAAAGGGGATTGCAGCTCACCATGAGCTATACCACTTTGTATGTGTTAGCATGCCCGATGTCAAAATTCAAAACACACAACAGATTTATGTGCTCTAAGGGGATAATTATCCCTTAGTCCAGCAATAACCCCCATTCCTGTGTTAAAAACTCTAATTAAATTCAGAGGATCCTACCTACACCAAGAAGTCATTAGAATGAGAGAGTGCTGCTTAGGAAAAAGTCTCCAACAGAGGATGGAGGAGTAGGGAATGCAAAGGGGCAAACTTAGAAAATATCCAACATTCATTAGTTTTGAAAGTAGCAAACAAAGAGCAAATTTAAACAATCTCAAAAAATAAAGTGTTGACAAGGATTTAGAGGAAGGAACCCTGGTATGTTGTTAGAAACTCAGTAGGTTTGAAAAGATAAGCAGCTGCACAGGAGGGAAACATTTGAAAAGTTGATATGTTGTGATTAGTGCCCCTCCATTCAATCCATATTCATTTTAGAGAAACCTTTTTTTGTTTCAGATGTGATTGGGAACTGATTTTAAAGATGAGTTCTGACTATACAGTAAAGACTGGCTTCAAACTCATGAAGTCACACACACTGGAGAATAGTCATTGATGAAAATGTGTGCCCTATCACAGCTATGTGTTCTTTCTAGGATTTGTTTATCAAAACAAAACAAACTGTTGGCATCAAATGTGCCTAAAATACCTTAAAATAAATATCTCAGATTTATACTTGTCCAAAGCATTTGAGTTGTATTGTATAGATTCTTCACAAAACAATAAAAGCAATAATAAAAAGACATGGCAATGTAAGGGCATGAAAATTATAATTTGAATGTGCTTAATTTAGAAAGACAATTGTTTTTCAGCACCATGCTTATATTGTTTTCAGACAGAAATGTTAGTTCAACTTTAAACACTATAATGTGTTTTTCCTGAATTATATCACTAATTAGAAAGGAACTATGAAAGTTCATGAAATAAAATACAGAACTCAAAAGTCAAGTTACAACAACCTAGGAAAACACAAGACCAGCTATAGCTACCTTCCAAGGGAGAGGAGCCCGGAGTACACTTTTGTCCAGTGAGCCTCCTTCCACTCTGAGGGACAGCTCCTCATGGAGTGCCTGGGCAATGGCATACACAGCAGCATGGACTTTGGAGCTACAGGGTGAGGTATTCATATCCCAAACATGCAGAGGTCGTGTGCTCAGGCTGCCATTTGGCTCACATTGACTTAGTTGCCTGGCTTCATGATCAATTAAATATGGACATTCAAATAAGACCATCCATACATCCTGAATAAAGATATCTTGAGGGTATTTTCTAGGTTGAACATTTCTAAGAAAATCTTTGAATCCCAGAATTTGATCCATGCGATCAGTAAATGATAATCCTCCACCAAAGTATTCATAACTTTTAGGTTGCTGAAAATAAAATGTGATATCCCAATCAGAAGTTGTGATCCAGACATTACGAAAAGTAGTATAGAAAGTGGTGTGAACAGCAAGTGCCAGAAGAGAATATGTGTCACCAAATGCAATGATAACACGTGTCAATGTGAATTTTTCATTAAAAAGCTTCGTGTTTACTTTGTCCTCAGCTAGAATACCTTGAATCTTTTCTGCAAATGCAACACAAAGTCCATGGTTCATCATCTCCTCTGTGATGTCCCTAAGGAAGAGTTCTCCCCGAATATCATCTGGGACTACCAGGCCAACCCAGACCCAAGTGAAGTATAGCAGCAGTTGAATAATTCCCTGATACAGAGCTGCAGTGTGCACAGGAAACTGGTAAGGAGACTGGAGCTGGACAATGGTCCCAAGACTCTGATCAAAAGGAGCATAGCTGATCTAAACAGAAAGAAAGTTACTACTTAAGACATGACTATTAGGTTTATTCTCAAATGATTTGGTTTACCTCTTCTCTTAATGCACTCTAGGAGAAATTAAAGAGTTAAATAACTTTGCTAAGAAATAATTAATGTTACCTATGATTCATCATTTGCTTTTTAGTCCTTTCATGAAGTGTATCTTTTTTTCTTTTCACGTTTATTAAATGTATCAAACAGGGTCACAGAGTGTCTATCTCCTTCTCTCAGTTCAGACACAACCAGTCAAATTAAAGCATTTGCAAATCTTACACTTTCCATACCAAAACTTTCTTCCTCTTTATATGGAAGTGAAGAAACATTACCACTAAAAGCTTTTTATTTGAAGTCACAATTCCATTACTAATTGCCCAGTAAAGAAGAATCTAAGAAGCATTTTAAAACCCACTAGTGAAGTCTGTATTTCTCTACACAATCCTTTGTTTTTGGCTTTCTCTAATGCTTAATACAAGCTTGCTTAGGATAGAATGCTGACTATCAACCTCAATGAATGTTGTAAAGTTTCTATGTAAGAGTAGCCTCTGCTCCCTCACATCACATTGCTGTCCTTCTTACCAGAAAAGTTTAATTGAGATGACTACACTGCCATTCACATTACTTTAGGTTATCTCCTCTGGTGTTGGTCGTGAACTAGATCATTAATTTGCCAAATCAAGTGATCAATTATTAAAATTCACATCACTTATTGCCAAGAAACAATGAATTTATTTAAAAAGTGCTCCTAAATGAGTTTCGGGATTTTTTTTTCTTCTTTGTTTAGCCAACACTAGTGGCCTGCCTTATAGAATCTTCTATGTATTTCTACACTGGTGATATTTGAATATCCCAGTGTCCCATGGCTCCAATTGGAACTTGAAATCCTTTTCCACACAAATTCCCTCAATAATCCCCTAAAACCAAATGCCCACTAAAACACCCTGGCTCCATTCACTGCCTTCTCACCAGGTATCTGAATTAGAATGTTTAATAAACATTTCACTTATTGAATTCAAAATAATGGTGATTGGATACAGACACTCAATGCATGTTAATTGACTGGGAGAGAGGGGTAGATAGGGACAATAAGGAGAATTAGGAAAGAAGAAATCAGAAAATGAAGCAAACATGAGTACACTGAGGAAGGAAACATTAGTATAAAGAAGTATCAATTCTTAGTAAATGCACAAAGTAAGCATTTTAAATAGATGATGCAACTTGATACAATTTTTATATTATTAAACATTATCAATGGGCTCATGAGGCCCATGAAACAGTTTCCAATTATGTTTGCGAAAATAGTCCAAAATCTGAGTGAACGACTCTTAAACCATAAATTTTTTATTAGATATTTTCTTCATTTACATTTTAAATGCTATCCTGAAAGTCCCCTACATCCATCCCCTGCCCTGCTCCCCGACCCACCTACTCTCATTTCCTGCCCCTGGCGTTACCCTGTACTGTGAAATATAATCTTATCTCTAGTTGCATATGTAGCAGAGGGTGGCCTAGTAGGCCATCAATGGGATGAGAGGCCCTTGGTCTTGCGAAGATTAAACCATACATTTAAAAAATATGTTTTTGAACTGGGACAAAAATGCATCCAAAAGATAAGGCAAGAGTCTGTGGTAAAAAGACCTGTTGTCCTGCTGACAGGACAAGCTTAGGCTTCTTTCAGGTCTCCAATCCAGTTGTTGCTCCCAGGAAGACAGCTGCTCCTGCAGGTAGATGAGCTGACCAAGCAAATGAAATTTAGTTTGTCACACTCCACGACTGAGAGGGCTATGGTAGGCTGCCATCTCAGGCGAGAACAGATCTTCTAACACTGACCTACTGTGGAGGCTGAGAATGGGACGTAATAGCACCTCACATAGTCTGCAGGCAGATGAACAGGCCTGGATGAGTCTGTCTCAGGTCACAAGTGTGGAAATGGAAGTTCACAATTGCAACAAACTAAATAGTTAGGTAGGACAGGGCTTGGCTCAAGCAGTTTATGGAGGGAGGATTTAATTTACTATTTTGCTCACTATGAGCTGACCTCACAGTCAGACTATAATTGTGGTGTATGATAGGCCAAAGCCTGAAGGGACTGAAGAGTATCTATAATGCTATACATGCATGAAAATGCCATGATAAATTCACGTTTTACACTAAATTAAAATTATATGTAATATATGTATATATGCATGTATGTATGTATGTATGCATGCATGTATGTATGTATGTATGTATGTATATCATGAGTATCTGGAGGAGGCACTCTGGGTTGCAAGTGTTTGCTCTGCAAGCATAAGGGCCTGTATTAGAATCCTCAGCCTCTCCACAGCAAGTCAGAGATGCCTGCCTTTGCTTGTACCCCAAAGAGCAGAATATAGATGGGTAAATCCTAAGAGCTTGCTCACTAGTCAGCACAGAATCTCAAGCTTCTCATTAAGTGAAAGACCCTGATTCAAGACAGCAGTTTAGATAGAGATGTAGGAAGACTATCTGGTATCCATGTATGGATCTGCTGACATACCTACCTGCACAGTCCTGGGAAACAATGGCATGTAACACACACCTGACACACATCATACACACAGGTGTCACTTACTATACACACATACATGCACACACACACATACATGTACACACACACACACACACACAGAGAGAGAGAGAGAGAGAAAGAGAGAGAGAGAGAGAGAGAGAGAGAGAGAGAGAGAGAGAGAGAGCTAGAAAGGGAACCACTAGAATGGTAAAGGAAATCCTAAGGCAGGGGAAAGTAATAAAACACTGATCTAAACGCTGAAAAAGGTTTGTTCATGGATCAGAACAGCAAGGTGGGAGAGTGTAAGCAGCATCAGGATGTAGACAGTGAGAACAAAGTGCATGTGATTGGGCCATAATGAAACCCATGCATCATCTGCTGATAAAAAATAACTCTATGGATCGAAGTTCAATTCCCAGCAACTGTGTCAGGTGGTTCATAACCATTCACTTCTCTCTGCCCAACCTCTCTCTCTCTCTCAATCTCTCTAATATTAAAAATGTATTTACATAAATGGATTAGATGGCTAAATAATAAGATATACAAGTAAAATAAAAAGAAATATCCAAGCCAAAAGACTTCCAACTTGAACACAGAGACCACAGAAACATGAAATCCCAAAGAAGTGTGACATCCCAAATATCATTACTCCTTAACTACTGAATACAGGGACACTGACATGGATAATATGAAAAATTCAAAATTTACTAGAAAAATTACAAAAAGGGGACTAGAGAGTATTCACTATTGCCAGTTATTTATTTTTCTATGAAAATCAATACAATAAGAAAACACACACAAATGGGGTAAGAAGAAGGTAAATTATTCCTGTTTATATGATATGTTTATGTTGGAATGTTTTCTCATGGGCTCTTCTTGGAATTTTAGGTATGAAACTCTCAGACCTTATATACACATTCATCAAAATAGGGAACACAGAATAGATATCCAAACCAGTAGCTTTCTACAGGTCAATAATGAATTTTTAGAGATACAAAGAATGGGAATAATACAATGTGTAATTTTTTTAAAAAAGCATCAAGAAATAAGCCTAAACAAGGAGGTGGAAGACTTTAAAGGCTTTGAAGATGAAGCTAGAAATGGGATGAATGTGGATGCATACAGATTGGCCAAATTAATATTACAAAATATGCCAAAATTGTATATCATTAAGGGTAATTCTCAGCAAACTTCCTATGACTCTTTTCACAAAAGTAGCAAAAGCAATTCTAAAGTTCATATGGAAACACACACACATACACAAAACCCAACTGGGCCAACTGGACAAAGCCATCCTAAAGAGGGAGGGTACTGGTACATGTTTTCCAACACAAGATCTCAAATTATACTACTGAGCTGTAGTAACATAGAAGACTATTGTTGGGATACGACAAACCTTTTGACAAGCTAAACAGAAGACCAATAAATAAACTCACAGAGCTAAAGTCAAAAGCATATTTTGGAGAAAAGACAATTGCTTCCACAAATTGCAAGGAAAATTGAATATCTAAATGCATGTCAAAAAATTAAAGTGGAGTGGTTTTCTATCTCTCTGCCCTGTGCAAAAATCTATTCAAAGCAGCTCATGGCAGGAAAACCGAATGGAGAGCTGTTAGGTGAGAGTCTGGAAACCAGTGAGAGGCAGGGAGGAGGCTCTGTGACAAAAATGAGCCAAGTTCAATTATATACACATTTCTTATAAATAAGTGAAATCATTATAAATGCCATAACAAGCATATGTCCAAAGTCAAATATTTAAAAGAAGAAATAAAATCCATTCATAAAAACACATAAAAATAAGCATCTGGTCAGACATGACGGCACATGCCTTTAATCCCAAGTCCTGGACAAGCAAAGGTAGAATGACTTCTCTAAGGCTATCTTGGGCCACATCAGAAATTCAAAACAATCGGGACTGCATGATGAGAACTGTAGTCTCCCCTCCCCCAGCCTGAAACCTGCTTGCTCAGGGGTGGAGCTTCCTGCACATTCGTTCTGCCACGCCCACTGCTGGACCATGCCGCTTTGCTGTGGGTGCCATCACATGCTCACCCTACTACTGGAGCCCAAGATTATTTGGTGGGAATCGGGTCCCCTCCCCCTTCCTTCATAACTGAGTGTTGCAACAGTAAAAATTGAGTTTTGATCAGAATGATCTTAGCTACATTTCTTTCTCTCGCCACCTAGCCCCTCTTCTCTTCCAGATTTCCAAAATGCCTTTCCAGACTAAAACCCAGGTTGTGATCCGCTGACTGGACACAACAATTGGCGAACCAACGCGGGGCTGAGAAACGGCAAAGGATTTTTGGAAGAGACACTACTGGTTCGGAGCTCCATAAAATAATTAAAGGATAAAGGAAATTCATACCGGAGAAGGCATGGGCTAAGCTGAAACAGCATTAAACCCGAGCGCTGGTTCACTTAGGTTCAGCAGTGAGGAGCTGGGTAACAGGCAGTAGGCAGTGCCTCTCAGAAGCTATATTAGGCGTGAGAAAAGAAAGGGTTTATTAAAAGGAACAGGCGAATTGCTGCAGTTAATAAAAACTGCATCATGAGGGATGAAAATGTCCCAAAAAGCAGAGAGAAATTTCTCTCTGGGCCTTATAGCAGGAGTACTCTGTTCCCTTTTGTGTCTCGTCTAATGTCTGGTGCACCAATCTGTTCTCGTGTTCAATTCATGTATGTTCGTGTCCAGTCTGTATGAATGAATGTTCTATATTTTATGTTGGATAATAAAGATGGTATAAAAAAACTTTATCTGCAAAGCCTAGAGCTGCCACGTGTTTCAGCCAGGAATCAGACACGTGGCAGGAGGGCCCCTGCTGGAAAAAACTGTTCATTTTAGGAAATAAGGGCGAGTGCACAGCCTCTTAGTTTTGGGGTAAAAAAGCTGATAAATGGTTTGTGACTAATGTGTTTGACAATGGTAAAGTGCTTTTTATTCTATGATTGTAGCTACAAAAAATTAATATTCTCTGATTGGTCTAAATGTAACTGCTTCATTTGGTTCTTTTTTATTGAAAATGTGCTCTGCATATTTTCACATTCAGCTCATAAGTTGTTGGTTAAGATTAATAATAGTTACATTGCTACAGGTGGTTAGTGTTAAATTTGATAACTCAAGTTTAGAGTCCTTCTGACACGTGGCATAAAGCAGGCCAAGAGGCTGGGTCTCTAAAGATATTTCTAGTTTAGATAATAATTAATGTGGTTCCTATTTTAAATAGTAAAATTTAAGGTAAGATCTAAAACAATGCCTCTTTATTAAAGCAGTAGAGCTTGCTTTAATAGGTGTTCGTAGGTATTAATTGACATCCAAACTTCGTAATATGATAGTAATGCTTCTAATATTGATTTTAAAGATAATAAATTGTTTTAAACTGGGGTTTTGCTTTCCCAGGTTGTAGGTATTATCCTAACCTTGCACAAGAAACTTAAAAATTATGGTTAAAACCGCCATTGTTCCATTGACTGCAGCTTGCAGTTTAATTTCAAATTCAAGATCTTTAATTCACCTGTATACTGTAATTAAGATAATTACAAGAGTAATCATCTTATGAGAGCGCTCATACAGCTTACTTCATAGAAAACTGTGACAGAGTTATCTAGTTATGTTTGTCTTTATGAATAGATTAGACAAACAGTTTGGCTATAGTTGCTGCCTGGCAGGAAACTGCAGTACGGGCAATTTTTTCACAATACTAAAGTTGTGAAGAACGTTTTAACTGTAAGTCATCTTAAGAAAGAGTATCAAAATTTAGAGACATAGACAGTTATATTGTTTCTCTAAAATCGGTCCTTATTACAGGAGGGCCAGGATGCTCAGATTAAAAAAAAAGTATTTTACGTTTGAGTCAATACAGGGCTCTGGGCAGCCACAGAGTGGCTTGTGGCCTTCTTGTGTTTTGCAAACAGTGCCTGAAAATGTTATTCCCTGTGTTCAAGAGAATTTCTTTTTAACAGTGTTGCAGATCTATTCAGATGTTTAAAATAATGCTTAAATTCTAAGAGTTTTGCTTCTAGTGAACTGTAATCACTAGAAAATTTGCCTCTAGGTATGGTAACTTTAACTTATGTAAGAAAAATTTTTATTGTTTCTGCTTCTATACAAGAAGTCAAGAGTTTTAATCTTTCAGTGTATATTGTTTCCTAAGTGAAAAGTATTAACTCTTGTTTCTCAAAGGAAGTTTACCTTAAGTCCTTGCTCTCACCCAAAGGATTCAGAGACAATATACTTTTATTACTTAGTGTTTTAGTTTACTACAAAAGGCTTTACAAAAAATAAAGAAAGCTTTTATAATTGTTATTAATTATATTCATTGGTAATTAAATATTAGTTGTGCCCAAAAGAATTCTTTGGCCAGAAAAAATATTATTGTAAAGTCAGTTTTCTCATCCTCCCAGCCGATTGTTGGCCCACGTGGGCCCAACTAGCTGCTGTGGGGCAGAGTCTTAAGACACACAGTTTCCCCTGTTCCAGCACAAATAATATAGTTGTGTGCTGTAGATGTTGTTTTAAAATGCTGAACAATCAAACCTTAATTTGTATATTAATAGTCAATGCCATATCTCTGAGCTCGCAATTGCTTAAATTGTTCATCCCTCAGATACTATTAATTCTCAAATTTACAATTGCTTATGCATATTTCTAGTTAATAAATAAATTATGCACATGTGACTCTTAATAACTTTGCAAGCCTTCTAGTTACAACCACTCCTTAAGAAAAATGATTGATAGTGTGATTAGTCACTGCCCCTTTACAGCCAAGTATTTAAAATATTTTGTCAACAAGTTATTTATTCAAAAGGTTAGGTATTGTGAAATTTTAAAACTTTAACTTCTTAAAAGACAAAAAATAGAGAAATTGTATCCCCGTACATACTATTTAGTGCATTCCCATGTACACTATTTAATCTTACCTTTATTTACAAAATTTAAAATTTAAATGTCAAAGAATTTAATAAATGCTTTATAGTATCTTAAAGGAATCTACTTATTGGCTTATAGATTGATCCTAAAACAGCTACCTTATTGGGAAAGGGAAAAACAGGTTTTCTCCACAGAATGCTTCAGAAACATATTAATTCGTGTGACGAGCTGGCAGGTAAGTTGACTCAGTGTCCTGATTGAATTGACTAAAAAACTAAATTAAATTCATGTTTTAGATCCATCCTTGCTTGTCATTTTTCCAGTTTAGACTAGCTTCTAGCCTTTTAACTTTATGGCAATAGTTCATCAGAGACTGTATATTCTCACTTAGTAAAATTAGTCATTTAATAGAGTCATAATGATTTTTATCTTTTCTTCAGTGTGACCAGTCATTCTAACTCAATCTTAGACTGCTTTAATATTCAGTCCAATGTTAGAGACTCCTATATTCTAAATTACTTAACAAAGTTAATTCAGAGCACATCCCCCAAGGTCACCAAAGGCTCATCTTGCCTTTACCTTATTTGTTCTAAATATTTTGCAACCGATATTAAAGGTCAGTCTGCAGTGGATTGCCACTGGCATCTAGTTACTTCTAATTCTTATGCATTGGTAAAATGGAAGGATCCCCTGACTAGCGAATAGAAGGGTCCAGATCTGGTTCTAATCTGGGGAAGGGGCTCGGTTTGTATGTTTTCACGAGATGAAGATGGAGCACGTTGGCTGCCAGAAAGATTAATTCGTTAGATGAACACAGATTCTGACTCTTCTCGTAAGTATCATTCTGAAGACTAAAATTCCTCTTGTGCTTAAAATTCAGCTGGGAACAAAAGCTGTTTTCCTGCTACTCTCTGGGCCAGCTCCCCAACAGGAGGCCGGAGACTAGCCTTAGTTTTACAATTTGCAACTGAATAAAGTACCTGAACTTCCCCAAAAGAAGCTTTGGGATGTTACCCTTCACTCTCTAAGATTTTTGTCTATCAAGCAGGTTAATCAACATTCTCCAGCAGGACCATTGGATGTGCATCCCCGCCCCCCTAGAGCACACAGGTGGCAGCTGTTATCTCCATTCCAAGGACAATCCAGCACGTGGCTTTCAGTCCGAGTTAAAATTTAGGTTTTCGTAGAGGACTAGAAAAGTAGAAATTTCAAATATTAATAGAGATTGTTTTTTATTTTGATAGACGGGCCTAGTCCCTTAGCTGGCCTCTGGCTTTTCACCCTTGCTGTTTCTGCAAGGTGTCCTTAGTTCCCCAGGCTGTGGGAAATATAGGGATGAGGAGGAACGACTTCCAGCTCCTATTTTAGCTGCAAGTCGTGGCGTTACTAATGACATAATTCTTGCCTAGGCCTTGCTAAATCTGAGGTTGATAATTCTCCTTTAGGAGCTGCACAGTACTCAGAACTGTGCATACTGGTTCATAATCGTACGAATTCAGTATGGGTATCGCTTGGTGCAGAGAACTACTGCAGGGGAAGGTCCAGCTTGACCATTTCTGAGTTTCCTGTGGGTTATACCCAGTTTGAAAAGGAGGTTGGTATCTAATTTTGGCTAAAAACCAAAAATATCTACGGCTCTGCCTCCCCTCCCCAAAAGATACCAAGAGCCACAGGTGTGGGTCGTGACAGCACTCATGGGAGGAATCCGGTCAATGTCCACCCAAGCCAAGGTTAAAAGCCCACTCATTTACGGATGAGAAAATCTTTTGATCACCTCAGTTAAGCGTTGCCTTATTTAACTTAATTAATAGGGGGGAGAGAGGTTGGAGACCTTACTGTCTTCACTGCCTCCCACACCAAAATAAAAAGCCAATTGGCCTTGTACGGTCATACCCCTTCTCTCTGTTTCCCGCCTGTCATCCAAAAATACGGAGGAATATCAACTCAGTGTTATTCTTAATAAAGTGTATTTCACATTTGTTCAGTCAAACTTAGCCAGGGTTCCAACACTCTACTTAAAATTCAACTAGGAAGCTACCTATTCACTACTAATTAGCATTATAAAGTCAGAGCCTGCAGCTCCAGGCTTTTCAGTTAGTTGTTTACTAGGATAGAAAGGACAGTCTCAGCCAGATACAGTTTACCATAAGAAAAGTTAGGGAATCCCACGGAGACAGGTTTTATCCTTAGCCCTAGAATTCAGACAGAGATATTGAGCATAGATACATTTTTTTCCTCAGTCCAGCTTTTTCTTTTTTAAAAATTTTTGTTAACAAAAGGGGGGAAATGTAGTCTCCCCTCCCCCAGCCTGAAACCTGCTTGCTCAGGGGTGGAGCTTCCTGCTCATTCGTTCTGCCACGCCCAATGCTGGACCATGCAGCTTTGCTGTTGGTGCCACCACGTGCTCACCCTACTACTGGAGCCCAAGATTATTCAACGGGAATCGGGTCCCCTCCCCCTTCCTTCATAACTGAGTGTTGCAACAGTAAAACATGAGCTTTGATCAGAATGACTGTCTTAGCTACAATTCTTTCTCTCGCTACCTAGCCCCTCTTCTCTTCCAGGTTTTCAAAATGCCTTTCCAGACTAGAACCCAGGTTGTGATCCGCTGGCCAGACACAACAGAGAACCAGTCTTAAAAGTAAACAAATAGGAAAAAATTAAACATAAACTTGCAGCTCAATTCACTGAACAAAGCTTTTGAATTACTTCATGAATATCGCCAAAAATGGAAAGTACCAGATAACAGTTATTGACAAACCAATATTTCTAAAGTCCTTCTCAAGTTTTTTAATAAATAAGGTACATTTGAATAAAACTTGCTACTACTCTGGCATTGTTTATAAGAGGTCATTACTGATCAACAGAAAGAATTTTAAACACAAAAATTGAAACATTCATATCAAAATAGAAAACCTACAAACACTGCCAACAATGAGCCAGAGTAAGTCTGACTCATGTTCTTTGGAAAGGGAAATGTTATGTTGGCAATATGAGCTGTTACCACAGTGAAAGAATCAGGAAAATGTCCATGGTTGTTATACTGGAGATACATTAGTAGAATTATTATAGTCCTCATGCTTGGTGATGCTCTAAAACTGATTACAAAAGAAAACCAGTATTAACAGTGGCACAAGGCAAAGGACATTTTCTTGAAGTAGTTTTAATACAGATTGTCATTACTTTATGTATAGTTTTTCAAAATTAAAGGTTTTCAAATTAAATTTGTTATACAAGCATGATTTAATCTTATGAATAACTTATACACTAGAGTTAAAATGATGAATAAATAGTAAATTTTAAATAGTTCCAAACCTAATCAATAAACAATAGCTGAGATAACTAGCATTTTTTACTATGTTACTATGTTTAACCTAAGGAATGATTATTATATGTGTACCTGTGGGACATTGTAGAGACTTAGAACTCGGGAGATCTGAGTTGATATTCCTGTTGAAATGCCTCCTATCACTGCAACCAGCTTATCAGTCTTCTCAGGCCTGCAGCTGTAGTTAGGAACTGGGGGGCTCTCTCCTGAGAGCAAAACCATAGAACTTTTCATGGCCTTCATCTCAGTAAAGTCAACGTTGAAGACATGGAATCCCAGGGACATATTGAACAGAATATTTGGGTCCTTGTTGATTTTTTCTATAGCAAAAACCATAGCCAATATGTGCTGATAATGTTTGGTGAAATCACTAGGAGGAAAAATTGGAAAGATGATTTTGTGTTCTTTTTAATATTAGTTTTTAATAAAACATAATTACATCAGTTACTTCCCTCTACTTTCTCCCTGGAGTCCCTCTCATGCACCCCCTCAATTTTGGATTTTTATTTTTAACAACCTAATACACAACAATCAAAGAAATAAACAGGATATTCTATATTAAAAATGTATTTATCTTAAATGAATGAATTCATCTTAAAAATGAAGATTCATAGTACAACTTATTATCAATTTCACAATTTTTGGTTTTGAATTTTTTGAGACAGAGTCTCACTATTCAGCCCAGGCTGGACTGAAACTCACTTTGTAGACTATGTTAATCATAGACTCATAGAGATCTACCTGCCTCTGTTTCTCAAGTTCTGGGATTAAAGTTTTGAACCATCTCATGCTTTGAAATGTATAAATTTAACTTTTTACAGTGAAATTTGTGTCTTAGAAATAAAAATTGAAGAAATAAATGGAAGAAATAAAATAAGAAAATAAAACATTGAAATAGCCAACACTGAAACAGTTTTTCATGTGGTCTTCGAAAATATGATAAACCTCAAGAAATTACAGTGCTTAATCAACCATAGTAATTTAAAAAATAGTATCAAGCAAATTTAAACCGGAAAAATAAAGCGTTCTTGCTACAATGTACTAAATAACTACAAAGGAAAATTGTTCCCAACTGCAAAGTGCTTTCAACATCTTCTCACATATTAAAAAGCATTCAGAGTTAGTAGGGGAGAGACACACAGAGAGCCAGGCATAGCTGAGTAGCTATTGACATTTGGCGACTACAGGGAAACAAAGAGTAAGTTTCCTTCTAGGAGCTTTAGTTTGCATAGACTCTAGATGATGCCCTATACTCCTGTTGTACTGGCATGCCTAAATAAACTCCACAGAGTAAAAAGTGAGAGTGAGACAGAATCCATGAAGTTGAGAGAGACAGACAAAGAAACAGAGAATGAATTTGAGAGAGAGAACACACTGGACAGTGGAAGGGTAGCAGTAGAGGAGGGTTTGATCCATATATATATATTCAAATATATATTAAATACTGTAGCAATATTTTTAAAGAAAGAAGCCAAAAAAACTTACATGTAAACATATTCTGGTAAATTGTATTCATTTCCAGAAGTAAATTTATTTTTGTTGTGTCTACCTGACACTTTAAGGGATAAGAGTCCTCCAATCACAAAATCCCCATCTTGATAGTAGCCAGGAGAAGCAGAAATACTTAAAAGGTAACAAGAAATTTGTTCCTGGAGTACAATGAGCACAATCCAGAGAGAGAAAGCAATGAGTAATTTCATGCTAACATTGATAAATAATTGATAAAACACAGAAATCTGTTCAATTGAGAATCTTGGAGTAATTAATCCTGAGAGCACATTAACAAACTGACAAAATATATGGCTGTCTGGTCGATGTAAATCGAGGTTATAAAGCATTGTTTTGTCCTGGTACAGGCCCTCTAGTATCCAAACACTCCCTCAATTCCTGGGAGTATAATCTCCTTTGCACCCACTTAGCCCTAGATTGTGTGCGCTTCGCAGAATCACTATGAGTCTCCAAGGGCTCAGGAATCACTTGGCCCCAGGGAATCCTGATTCTCAGCAAGAAAACATACAATTAAAAATAAAGTGTGGAGTCCTCTAAAACACCTGTCGGGTATGTACACTATGTGAGCTGAGACTTTTCAAGGTCTCAAAGTAAAGAGAGACTAACCAGTAGAGGCACTATTCAGTCATCAAGAGTCATATGAAGGAGACATCAAAGGACTCCATGATTGCGAGGGGAATGGCTACACTCTTAATAATTTAACATCAGTGTCATTTTACACTATTTCTGTAAGACCAAGCCAAAGCCTTGCGTTTGAAGACTTTATAGGCTATATTTTTCAACTCGTGTATTTTTAACAACTTACATTGTGTATAATTATAAGTAAAATGTTTTGAAATACATATATTATGTAAAAATGGGTATAAATTTTTAATTCACACATAGTTTTGTTAAGCACTGGCATGATTTCAAATGTAATGACATCAGGAACAGTAAAGAAAGGTATACTACTAGCTTTGAAAAATGTCTATTGTGCATGAGGTCCAATATGTTTACCCTTTTCCTCTTTTTTTCCATTCTCATTCATTCATTCATTCATTCATTCACTCACTCACTCACTTTTGGTGCCAGCACCTTAGGAGACTGAACTTAGAGCATGGTGTCTGCAAAGCAATACTCTACCACAGTGCCACAAACTTACCTCTTTTAAATCTATAAAAGTTAAGGACTAAGCTGCCAAGGTAGTTTTTGCCATTGTGACACTCATGTTTAAATTTTCTTATCAGTGGAGATTATAGCCATGCATCACCAAGCCTAGCTATTAACATATTTTGATGTGAGAAAATACATATTTGGAATACAAAATTAAGATACACAAAGAAATATGTCATTTGATTTTTCAAATCACATTAAATCCATTCACGTGGAAAACACACAACATCAAAGCCCTTAAGAGGGTAAGAATTTGTCAGGAAGCATGTGCACAGAGGCTTTCGTTGCTCAGAAAATGAGGGAAATCACACCTTATCCTCAGCTTATTTCTGTGGGTCTGTGGAATAGTAGCATGGTTATTCTTTTCTTTATGGCTAATAAGTACATTTAAGTGATTACATACCACCTTTCTCTTTCTGGGACTCGGTAACCTCACACAGGGTGATATTTTCTAGTTCCATCAATTTACTATTAAATATCATGTCCATGTTTTTACCAGGTGAGTAATATTTTATTGTGTAAATATACCATATTTTCTTTATCCATTCCTCAGCTGAGGGATATTTTGGTTGTTTCCAATTTTTGACTATCATGAATAAAGCTGCTATGAACATAGTTGAGAAAGTATTCTTGTGGTATGGTGGAGCATCGTTTGGATATATGCCTAGGAATTGTATTTGGGTCCTGAGGTAGATCTATTATATTCCAACTTTCTTGCATCTTTTCTGAGAATTTTATGACTTCTCAATTTTGAAGAAGGTTCCATAATGTCGTGAGAAACAAGTATATTTTTGCATTTGCATGAAATATTATGGAGATATACCTAAGCTCCATCTGAGTCATAACACCTGTCAGCATCATCATTCCTCTGTTTAGTTTCTGTCTGGATGACATTTCCATTGGTGACAGTGGGGAGTTGAAGTCTCTAACTAATAATTTTGAGGGTGGATTGTGGACTAAGCTTTAGTAATGTTTCCTTTATGAATGTGTGTGTTCTGCATTTGGGGCATAGATTTTCACAATGTACACTTTATATTTGTGGATTTTTCCTTTGAGGAATATGAAGTGACCTTACACATCAATTTTGATTAATTTTGTTTGGAAGTCTATTCTGTTCAATATTAGGCCAATTAAACCTGTTTGATTCTTATGTCCATTTCCTTGCAAAATCTCTTCTCAGACCTTTACTTGAAAAAAAATATTTCAATGCTGAGATATGGTTTTTGTATGTTGCAAAATGATGGGCTCTGTTTTCATATCCATTCTGTAAGTTTTGTCTCTTTACTGAGAAAATGAGTCTATTGATGTTGAAAGATATTAATGAGTAATGATTATTAATCATTGGATTGATGTTGCTGGTGTATGTGTTAGTGTGTGGGTGCATGCATGTGTGTGCACTCCTTCTTTTGGCTTTATTGGTGTGTATTCATTTATTTCCTATAGTTTCTTTCATGTCATTGGGTTGGGGTTTTCCTTCTAGTACCTTTTGTTTATTTGCTTGTTTGTTTGTTTTATTTATTTATTTTTTTTGAGACAGGGTTTCTCTGTAGAGCCTTGGCTTTCCTGGAATTCATCCGGTATAATCGGCTGGACTTTAACTCAGAAATCTGCATGCCTTTGCCTCCCAAGTGCTGGGATTACAAGTGTGTGCCAGTGTCTGGCC
Source organism: Mus musculus (assembly GCF_000001635.26). NCBI lineage: Eukaryota > Metazoa > Chordata > Mammalia > Rodentia > Muridae > Mus > Mus musculus. Next base: position 123,536,031 of record NC_000072.6, read on the forward strand.
TTTTTTTTTTTGTTTGTTTTTTATATCATACTTTTATTTTAGGTTTTCTAAACATTCAAAAGTTACTACAAATACATGGGCATGGGAGTCTAAACTGTGCTCTGGATCCCATCCCACTAAGCCCACACCCAGAGACAACATGATCCCCAAAACTTCTGACACATCCAGGACCACAGTAGAGGCCCCAACACCCTGGCCAATAACTGGTCTAACTGTGACACCCAAGGACCCAGGGAACACAGGAACACCAGCCCACCTAGAGGGTTCCTTTTTGTTTTCACCTGCACCCAGGACAAGAGGCTGTTTTCTACATTACCAACTCCTCAGCCAACACCCAGGGTTATCTTGATCCAAAGGAGTTCTGACACATCTAGGGTCACAGCATCACAGGCTTGCTGGAGTGACCGACTACAGGCAGAGACAGCAAGGCCAGTTTACACCAGAGATAACCAGATGGGGAGAGACAAGGCTAATACCATAAGTATCAGAAACCAATTCTACTTGTAAACATAAGAACTCAAGGCTGGGGGAGCATTGACCCGATTCCTCCAGTGGGTGCGTTCATGACCCACACTTGTGGCTCTTGGTATCTTTAGGGAGGGGAGGCAGAGCCTTAGAAAGACCCTTCAGTTGTGACTGGAGCTAATACCAACCTCCATCTAAATGGGTATATCTCTCAGGGAACTCAGAAATGGTCGAATTGGACCTTCCCCTGCAGTGCTTAGCCTGTACCCATGCTGGTGCCCTTACTGGGTTCGAGTTATTATAGTCCAGTATGCACAGTTCTGAGTCCAATGCATCTCCTAAAGGAGTTCTAATTAACCCTAGAGCTGACGAGGTCTCGAGGTGGAACACCTTAGGGCCAAATTAAGGAGAGAGGGGCTTTAAGGTCAGCACGAATTATTTTAAGAGGTTATGGAAGTTGAGCCTTCTCCCCAAGATGAGGGCTCACATGATGTGGTCACAGCTGGAGGTTCTTCTTTGTCAGTCTCGGTGTCCAGACGATGATAATGAACTGAAACAGATGAGGGCTCACATGATGTGGTCACAGCTGGAGGTTCTTCTTTGTCAGTCTCGGTGTCCAGACGATGATAATGAATGAATGAATTTGTCGGAAAGAGCAGAATCTATCTGTGATTTAACAAGATGAGTTAATCGTTGAAAAACCCAAGGACCAAAAGAAATTAATAGTAGGAATCCCACAATGGGTCCCAAATGGAAGGCAATAAGGTGGATAGCTAGGGTGAGGTGGAGAACCAATTCTGATACCAAGACTCTTGTTGTTCTCTTTTTTTTTTTTTCAAGGCTAGCCTTTACCTTGGCAAGGCTATCTTTCACAAATCCTGTCTTGTCCACATACACACAACACTTTTCTCTGAGAGCTGTGAACATTCCTCCCTGCTGTAAAAAGAGTAAATCTAATCCCCTTCTATTTTGTAACACTACTTCAGAAAGGGATGCCAAAGAATCTGTTAATTGATTATACCTTCTCTTAAATCTTCTACATCTTGACTAATAGCTGCATTAAGCTCATGATAGCGCTGCACACTTTGCTGGGAAGTAACTAAGGAAGCAATGCCAGTGCCTGTCCCTGTAGCCCCCAATCCCAAGAGGACTGTGAGGGTCACCACAGTGACAGGCTCTCTTTTGCTCCTGCGGGGCAATTCTGTGCCCCTTTCCCAAAACCCTAACAAATCATCTGAATCATGAATTTGAAGAATGGGAAACAATTGGACCAAAACACAATAATCTTTTCTCTTCATAAAATCGTCATTGACTAAATGTCGGGTTAAGCCTGAGGAACATGCTAAAAATATATTATTAGGTGCCTATAGATATTTATAGGTATTATTTACCACAATGGTATCATTGCATATACTTTGAAGTTGGAGGGGTGGGAACATATGAGGCCCCACAACACAACTTCCAATTCCAGAAACGTCAGTTAGGGTAATTTGTATGGGCTCAAAGAGTAATTGTTCTGCATCATTAAGAAGGGTAAAATTATTGAACAGGGCTATACCCTCATAGAAGGGAGGGGTGGTGGAGAAACACATCCAACACTCCTCAAAATCAGGGGAACCATCCTCCTGTCTTTTATCTATTAGGGCAAGAGCTGAGGCATTTAAAATGGGAAGCAATAATTCAGTAGACGGCTTAGGGCCAGGAAGCATGGTAGGCTGATAAGGAGTGCTCATCTGAACATGCGGGGTAGTTGATTCCACTGTGGAGGGGGGCAACCTAGCTGTTGGTTGCGGCTTGGCTGGGGGGGTGATGCAATTGGGGGTTGGGTCCTATGGATGCCTTATGTTTATTACGAACTTCTTTTAATAATTTTATCTGAAAAATAAGGCCAGGAACCTTACATTCAATTTCCATAACATTGCATTCCCAATGTAAAAGCCCCCATTCTCCTCCTATATTCCAATGGGTATATCGTTTCCCCACCTCCGTAAATTTAATAAGGAGTGGGACACATCAGTCATCTTTGCACAGGGTCTTAAGAGGCCGACCGGTGGTTATTCCTAGCCTCTGTTGTAAATGTATGGGAAGGTACATCCATCTAATGATGATAAGGTCCCAAGAGGAGGTGGGTTTCCAATATGCATCTCCTGTAGTTTCACAGCTCCATGACTTACAAAAATATGAATCACGGTAGCCACATTTATACTAGAGGGATTTATCACGATGTTTTCCTGGATACGCATAAAATCCACTGGTATGGTCAGCCCTAGAGGCTCGTTTAATATATGAATTATAAGCTGCAAGATGTCCAATATAGTCAGGATCTGGGCTATTAATAGGCTTAGATTGAGGGTAAAAATATGAGTGTACGGTGTCCCAGGCAGCGTCTGCACCAAGCGCAAGGACACAGACATCTACTTCTAGATCCGGCCAATGGGGCTTGGCATCAATTTTGGAGCTGGAATTAACTATGTCTCCAGCATGATTTTGAATAACCCAGGTGTAATTAAAAACCTGATAGGCCCGATTATTGGTGGTCTTCACGATGGAGAACAGGAATAGTATCCAGGCCAGGACCATCAGGTTCATCATGGTCACGGTCCAATACTTCCTCCTGTAAGAGAAAATATTTCTTTCTCAGGCATTACCCTGGAATTTATTATAAGGTTTTATTAATCTTTCAGGGAGCCATCTCGCTCCCCTTCTTTTGTATTATAGGTACAAGCTGAGCCCTTAGCCCAGATAATAACTGGATCCGGTCCATTCCACATTCCCGTTAAGGGATCTTTCCACAAAACTTGAGCATAGCTTAAACTTGTCTTAGGGTGCCACAAGCGATCAGCTGCGGAGCACCCTGAAATATCAAGGGTCATGAAATTTAGCACAAAGAGTCCATGAGACAATAACAAATTTGAATTTCCTTTAAAGAAATAGATAGTTTCCTGAGTAGCCAGCTTGATTAAGGTATTTTTTAAAGTCTGGGGTGCTCTTTCGACAATTCCTTGTCTTTGAGGATTATAAGGAATGCCTGTAATATGCTTGATCTGTAATTGTGAGCAAAATTGTTTAAACTTTTGGCTAGTATATCCAGGACCATTGTCAGTTTTAATCATCTTTGGCTGTCCCATTACTAAAAATACATACAATAAATGATTGATGACATCTTTACTGGCCTCTCCCATGTGGGCAGAGGCACAAATAAAACCACTGAAGGTATCAACAGTAACATGTACAAATCTTAACTTTCCAAAGGATGGGACATGTGTCTGTATTGTGATTATACTCTAGCCTCTGGCCTTCAGGCCTAGAAAGAGTTCTAGTCTCTAGCCTATTCCTCATTCTGGGAGTCATTGGGGTTTATGCAGCACTGAAATAGTGGTCATTTTAGGCTTTCTTTTGCCAGGGAGTGTTAGGCTGTTAATCATTCAAATTTTCCTAGGTCAGAACACAGTGGGTGGACATAACCTCTCTCCTGTCTGCCACCTACTGGTGTATATGTGACACAGCAGGCACCCCTGCAACTCTTCTTCTTGCTTCTTCTTCTTCTTCTTCTTCTTCTTCTTCTTCTTCTTCTTCTTCTTCTTCTTCTTCTTCTTCTTCTTCTTCTTCTTCTTCTTCTTTTCTCTTTTTTTATTAGGTATTTTCCTCGTTTACATTTCCAATGCTATCCCAAAAGTCCCCCATACCCACCCACCCCCAATCCCCTACCCACCCACTCCCCCTTTTTGGCCCTGGCGTTCCCCTGTACTGGGGCATATAAAGTTTGCAAGTCCAAAGGGCCTCTCTTTCCAGTGATGGCTGACTAGGCCTTGCAACTCTTCTAATTGCAGTTCTTGCTCTGTAGTATCAAATTCAAATGCACTTTTTTTAATATTTAGGAAAAACATATACTGACTTAAATAGATAAAGAATGAAGAAAATATATCCACACTAATATTCTCTAGGGATACCATATCTTTTAAGTACCTTTAGTTTTACCTAATATGATTGTGGCAATCTTTCCCTCTTCTCTGCGTAGTGATGTCTAAGCCATCACCAAACGACTTAATGTTTACACTGAATCTACTTTCCTTCAAACTAACAGCCACCGATTATAACATTATCTTTGTACTTCAACACTAACACATTTCATAATTTTAAGTAATAATTTTTATGCTGTTTCTAAATATATTGACTCTTACAAAATGTGTTTGTAAATTCTCAAGTTTATATTTACTGAAAATCAGGAGATTAACTGAGTGATAGAATCCCACTGTACTAAATAATTCTAAGAAAAAGATTTCTGTCATCATCAAGCATTTAGTGCATTTTTGTGCTGTGAATTGAACCTAAAGCCGTGAACTATGTTAGGCATGTGTTCTAGGTACAACTGTAATTCACAGACCATGTGATTATCACCATAGAAATGTTTCATTATTTGGGTTGAATTTAATCAGAGCTCACCATTTGAATATATATTCAGGCCACATTCTATTACACACCAGGTTTTCAGTGGTTACCAATACTTCTTTATATGCTTTTTAGAGCATTTAAACTATTCTCTGGTAGTGAAAGGACTGAGTTAGCCTAAGCCAGGGTGACTTAATGACCTGCTTCAAAGTGGTAATTTGGGAGATTAGCCCCAAATTTCTGTTTACCAGACCAGGAAAAGTACAAAACAAATCAATTTCAGAAAAAAATTAAAAAACCACACACCTGAGAGGCAATCAGTAAGCTTTCCCACCACCTCTCGTGAGCCCACTTCACAGACATCCAGTTAGCAGCTATAGAAGCTGCCTGACCACCTAACTTTAGCCAAGTAAACTTGATGAGAAAAACTCACCAAATCCCCATTAACCAATCACAAAGGCACCCATATGTGTAGAGATGTAGGCAATCATTCAAAGGTAAAAGTCCCCTTCTTCTACCCCCACAGGCTCTATACTGATGCTGCAAAGTCCACTCATGTGTCCTCCATCCTGATTTATAGTAGACCCAAGAGTAAATGTCCTTTACTGTTGCATACTATTTGAATCTGGAATATTATTCTTTGCAAATAATAGACCCTTACATTTGGAGGCTCATCTGGGATTTACTGTGCCCCCTAACTCAAATAGTTGAGCTTTTTCTGCTCCAATTTGTAAGTCTTGGTGCCTGGTTATCTATCGTCTTGCCTGTCTCTATGTTTAATCTGGAGTCAAAGATAGGCAAAGTAGATAAGAACTTGTTAACCAGCCAGGCACTATGGAGTATTCTCACCAACGTCCCTATAGGAAGAACTTGCTAGTTCATATTTGATTTGTGAATAATCTCTGGGTTTATGGGCTATTCATGTGTAGGAAGGAAGACCATCTAAAAGAGCCTTCTAGTTCAGTTTTTTTCTTCCCAGAAATGTCATTTGTGTCTCTCTGTGTGTATTCTGTCTGTGCGTTTAGTCTTCTTATACAAGATTTTCTTTCATTCTTAAGATGAGACAGGTGCAGAGCACCCCACTGAACTTTATCCTAAACTATTTAGTAGAGTTGTGGGAGAGTCTGGTCTGGTTGTTCAGCATGGCAAACTAACCTTTGTTTGCAGAAATAAATGGCCCACTTATAAAGGATAGTCTGAGAAAGAAACATTTAAAATGTGATTTTAATGCTTATTTCTAATTTCTCTCTTAAAAGTTTTCTATAAAAGTTCTCTAGGAAAGTTTTTCTAAATGGTTCTTCTCTCAAAAAGTTCTTCAATTCTCTAAAGAAATGGGAATTTCTTCTATTTTTGTCCTCAGCACTTATACATAATTCAGAATACATGATCACATGGTAAAAAGTTCACCACAAATTTACACATAAATTCAAATTAAAAATTGAATACATAGTTTACAACAGAGAAAGTTGTATATCTATTAAGAGTATTTATCTTGCTAATAATTCATCATCTTTCACTAGCTCTTCTCATTCACATGAAGTTAAAAACCCTAACTTTTCTGACTAAAGTTTTACTGAAGTTTTATATAGATAAACCAAGTCAATATTTTGTCTTCTGTCATTGCACCTATAGCAAATCATTAGTTCCCCTTTTATGCCCTTTGGTTAATCGTTTCATCATCATTTGGAATGTGCTCCTAAGTTCTAGATGCATGCCTAGCTCAGAAACAACCACTTGGGATACTTGAAGAATGAAAATGTTATCACTGCAGTTTGACATAAGTAAGGAAATAAAAATATTCTTTCTTTTTTTCATCTTTTATTATTAGGTATTTATTTCATTTACATTTCCAATGCTATCCCAAAGTCCACCCCTCCACAATCCCCCACTCACTCCCCAACCACCCACTCCCACTTCTTGGCCTTGGTGTTCCCTTGTACTGAGGCAGATAAAGTTTGCATGGCCACTGAGCCTCTCTTTCTACTGATGGCCGACTAGGCCATCTTCTGATACATATGCAGCTAGAGACACGATCTCTTGGGGGTGGGGGTGTACTGGGTAGTTCATATTTTTGTTCCACCTATAGGGTTGCAGATCCCTTTAGATCCTTGGTTACTTTCTCTAGCTCCTCCATTGGGGACCCTGTGATCCATCCAATAGCTGACTGTGAGCATCCACTTCTGTGTTTGCTAGTCCCCAGCATAGTCTCACAAGAGACAGCTATATCAGGGTCCTTTCAGCAAAATTGTGCTAGTGTATGCAATGGTGTCAACGTTTGGAAGCTGATTATGGGATAGATCCCCAGATGTGGCAGTCTCTAGATGGTCCATCCTTTCGTCTCAGCTCCAAACTGTGTCTCTGTAACTCCTTCCAAGGGTGTTTTGTTCCCAATTCTAAGAAGGGGCAAAGTGTCCGCAGTTTGGTCTTCGTTCTTCTTGAGTTTCATGTGTTTAGCAAATTTTATCTTATATCTTGGGTATTCTAAGTTTCTGGGCTAATGTCCACTTATCAGTGAGTACATATCACGTGAGTTCTTTTGTGATTGTGTTACCTCACTCAGGATGATGCCCTCCAGGTCCATCCATTTGCCTAGGAATTTCATAAATACATTCTTTTTAATAGCTGAGTAGTACTCCACTGTGTAAATGTACCACATTTTCTGTATCCATTCCTCTGTTGAGGGGCATCTGGGTTCTTCCCAGTTTCTGGCTATTATAAATAAGGCTGCTATAAACATAGTGAAGAAAGTGTCCTTCTTACCTGTTGGAACATCTTCTGAATATATGCCCAGGAGAGGTATTGCAGGATCCTCCAGTAGTACTATGTTCAATTTTCTGAGGAACAGCCAGACTGATTTCCAGAGTGGTTTTATGAGCTTGCAATCCCACCAACAATGGAGGAGTGTTCATCTTTCTCCATATCCTTGCCAGCATCTGCTGTTACCTGAATTTTTGACCTTAGCCATTCTGACTGGTGTGAGGTGTAATCTCATGGTTGTTTTGATTTGCATTTCCCTGATAATTAAGGATGTTGGATATTTTTTCAGGTGCTTCTCAGCTATTTTGTATTCCTCAAGTGAATATTTTTGTTCAGCTCTGAGCCCCATTTTTTAATGGGTTTATTTGATTTTCTGGAGTCCATCTTCTTTAGTTCTTTATATATTGGCTATTAGCCCCCTATTTGATTTAGGATAGGTAAAGATCCTTTTCCAATCTGTTGGTGGCCTTTTTGTCTTATTGACAGTGTCTTTTGCGTTGCAGAAGCTTTGCAATTTTATGAGTTCCCATTTGTCGATTCTTGATCTTACATCACAAGCCATTGCTGTTCTATTCAAGAATTTTTCCCCTGTACCCATATCTTCGAGGCTTTTCCCTACTTTCTCCTTTATAAATTTCAGTGTCTCTGGTTTTATGTGGAGTTCCTTAATACAAAGAGATTTGACCTTAGTACAATGAGATAGGAATGGATCAATTTGCATTCTTCTACATGATAACTGCCAGTTGTGCCAGCACCATTTGTTGAAAATGCTGTATTTTTTTCCACTGGATGGTTTTAGCTCCCTTGTCAAAGATCAAGTGACCATAGGTGTGTGGGTTCATTTCTGGGTCTTCAATTCTATTTCATTGGTTAACTTGTCTGTCACTATACCAGTACCATGCAGTTTTTATCACAATTGCTCTGTAGTACAGCTTTAGGTCAGTCATGGTAATTCCACCAGAGGTTCTTTTATCCTTGAGAAGAGTTTTTGCTATCCTCGGTTTTTTGTTATTCCAGCTGAATTTGCAGATTGCCCTTTCTAATTCGTTGAAGAATTGAGTTGGAATTTTGATGGGGATTGCATTGAATCTGTAGATTGCTTTTGGCAAGATAGCCATTTTTACTATATTGATCCTTCCAATCCATGAGCATGGGAGATCTTTCCATGTTCTGAGATCATCTTTAATTTCTTTCTTCAGTGAGTTGAAGTTCGTATCATACAGATCTTTCACTTCCTTAGTTAAGGTCATGCCAAGGTATTTTATATTATTTGTGACTGTTGAGAAGGGTGTTGCTTCCCTAATATCTTTCTTAACTTGTTTATCCTTTGTGTAGAGAAAGGTCATTGACTTGTTTGAGTTAATTTTATATCCAGCTACTTCATTGAAGCTGTTAATCAGGTTTAGGAGTTCTCTGGTGGAATTTTTAGGGTCACTTATATATACTATCATATCATCTGCAAAAGGTGATATTTTGACTTCTTCCTTTCCAATTTGTATCCCCTTGATCTCCTTTTGTTGTCGAATTGCTCTGGCTAGGACTTCAAGTACAATGTTGAATAGAGAGGGTGAGAGTGGGCAGCCTTGTCTAGTCCCTGATTTTAGTGGGATTGCTTTCAGCTTCTCACAGTTTACTTTGATGTTTGCTACTGGTTTGCTGTAGATTGCTTTTATCATGGTTAGATATGGGCTTTGAATTCCTGACCTTTCCAAGACTTTTTTCATGAATTTATCATAAATGTTGGATTTTGTCAACTGCTTTCTCCGCATCTAACCAGATGATCATGTGGATTTTGCTTTGAGTTTGTTTATATACTGGATTACATTGATGGATTTCCTCATATTGAACCATCCCTGCATCCCTGGGATGAAACCTACTTGGTCAGGATGGATGATTGTTTTGATGTGTTCTTGGATTCGGTTAGCAAGAACTTTATTGAGGATTTTTGCATCGATATTCATAAGGGAAATTGGTCTGAAATTCTCTATCTTTGTTGGGTCTTTTTGTGGTTTAGATATCAGAGTAATTGTGGCTTCATAGAATGAGTTGGGTAGAGAACCTTCTACTTCTATTTTGTGGAATAGTTTGTGAAGAACTGGGATTAGATCTTCTTTGAAGGTCTGATAGAACTCTGCACTAAACCCATCTGGTCCTGGGCTTTTTTTTGGTTGGGAGACTATTAATGACTGCTTCTTTTTTCTGTAGGAGATTTAGGACTGTTTAGATCATTAACCTGATTTGAGTTAACTTTGGTACCTGGTATCTGTCTAGAAACTTGTCCATTTCATACAAGTTCTCCAGTTTTGTTGAGTATAGCCTTTTGTAGAAGGATCTGATGGTGTTTTGGATTTCTTCAGGATTTGTTCTTATGTCTCCCTTTTCCTTTCTGATTTTGTTAATTAGGATGCTTTCCTTGTGCCCTATACTGAGTCTGGCTAAGGGTTTATCTATCTTGTTGATTTTCTCAAAGAACCAACTCCTCGTTTGGTTGTGTCTTTGAATAGTTCCTCTTGTTTCCACTTGGTTGATTTTGCCCCTGAGTTTGATTATTTCCTGCCTTCTACTCCTCTTGGGTGAATTTGCTTCCTTTTGTTCTAGAGCTTTTAGGTGTTTTGTCAAGCTGCTAATGTGTGCTATCTCTAGTTTCTTTTTGGAGGCACTCAGAGCTATGAGTTTTCCTCTTAGAAATGCTTTCATTGTGTCCCATAAGTTTGGGTATGTTGTGGCTTCATTTTCATTAAACTCCAAAAAGTCCATAATTTCTTTCTTTATTCCCTCCTTGATGAAGGTATCATTGAGTAGAGTGTTGTTCAGTTTGCACTTGAATGTTGGCTTTCTATTATTTATGTTGTTATTGAAGATCAGCCTTAGTCCATGGTGATCTGATAGGATGCATGGGACAATTTCAATATTTTTGTGTCTGTTGAGGCTTGTTTTATGACCAATTATATGGTCAATTTTGGAGAAGTTACCATGAGGTGCTGAAAAGAAGGTATATCCTTTTGTTTTAGGATAAAATGTTCTGTAGATATCTGTTAAGTCCATTTGATTCATAAATCCTTTAGTTTCACTATGTCTCTGTTTAATTTCTGTTTCCATGATCTCTCCATTGGTGAAAGTGGTGTGTTGAAGTCTCCCACTATTATTGTGTGAGGTGCAACGTGTGCTTTGAGCTTCACTAAAGTTTATTTAATGAATGTGCCTGCCCTTGTATTTGGAGCATAGATATTCAGAATTGAGAGTTCCTCTTGGAAGATTTTACCTTTGATGGGTATGAAGTGTACCTCCTTGTCTTTTTTGATGACTTTGGGTTGGAAGTCGATTTTATTAGATATTCGAATGGCTACTCTACCTTGTTTCTTCAAACCATTTGCTTGGAAAATTGTTTTCCAGCCTTTCATTCTGAGGTAGTGTCTGTCTTTTTACCTGAGATGAGTTTCCTGTAAGCAGCAAAATGTTTGGTTCTGTTTGTGTAGCCAGTCTGTTAGTCTATGTCTTTTTATTGGGGAGTTGAGTCCATTGATATTAAGAGATATTAAGGAAAAGTAATTGTTGCTTCCTATTATTTTTATTGTTAAAGTTGGCATTCTGTTCTTGTGGCTGTCTTCTTTTAGGTTTGTTGAGGGATTACCTTCTTGCATTTTCTAGGACGTGGTTTCCGTCCTTGTATTGTTTTTTTTTTTTTTTTCTGTTATTATCCTTTGAACGGCAGGATTCATGGAAAGATAATGTGTGAATTTTGTTCTGTCGTGGAATACTTTTGTTTATCCATCTAAGGTAACTGAAATTTTGGCTGGGTGTAGTAGCTGGCATTTGTGTTCTCTTAGTGTCTGTATAACATCTGTCCAGGCTCTTCTGGCTTTCATAGTCTCTGGTGAAAAATCTGGTGTAATTCTCATAGGCTTGCCTTTATATGTTACTTGAACTTTTTCCCTTACTGCTTTTACTATTCTATCTTCATTTAGTGCATTTGTTCTTCTGATTATTATGTTTTGGGAGGAATTTCTTTTCTGGTCCAGTCTATTTGGAGTTCTGTAGGTTTCTTGTATGTTCATGGGCATCTCTTTCTTTAGGTTTAGGAAGTTTTCTTCTATAATTTTGTTGAAGATATTTGCTGGCCCTTTGAGTTGAAAATCTTCATACTCATCTGCTCCTATTATCTGTAGTTTTGGTCTTCTCATTGTGTCCTGGATTTCCTGGATGTTTTGAGTTAGGATCATTTTGCATTTTGCATTTTCTTTTTTTTTTATTAGGTATTTTCCTCGTTTGTATTTTCAATGCTATCCCAAAGGTCCCCCATACCCACCACCCCAATCCCCTACCCACCCACTCTCCCTTTTTGGCCCTGGCGTTCCCCTGTACTGGGGCATATAAAGTTTGCAAGTCCAATGCACCTCTCTTTGCAGTGATGGCCGACTAGGCCATCTTTTGATACACATGCAGCTAAAGACAAGAGCTCCCATGTACTGGTTAGTTCATATTGTTGTTCCACCTATAGGGTTGCAGTTCCCTTTAACTCCTTGGGTATTTTCTCTAGCTCCTCCATTAGGGGCCGTGTGACCCATCCAATAGCTGACTGTGATCATCCACTTCTGTGTTTGCTAGGCCCCGGCATAGTCTCACAAGAGAGAGCTATATCTGGGTCCTTTCAGCGAAATCTTGCTAGTGTGTGCCATGGTGTCAGCATTTGGAAGCTGATTATGGTTTGGATCCCTGCATATGGCAATCACTAGATGGTCCATCCTTTCGTCACAGCTCAAAATTTTGTCTCTGTAACTCCTTCTATGGGTGTTTTGTTCCCATTTCTAAGAAAGGGTAAAGTGTCCACACTTTGGTCTTCGTTCTTCTTGAATTTCATGCCTTTGGAAAGTTGTATCTTATATCTTGGGTACCGTAAGTTTCTGGGCTAATATCCACTTATCAGTGAGTACATATTGTGCGAGATCCTTTGTGATTGGGTTATTTCACTCAGGATGATACCCTCCAGGTCCATCCATTTGCCTAGGAATTTCATAAATTCATTTTTTTAATAGCTGAGTAGTATTCCATTGTGTAAATGTACCACATTTTCTGTATCCATTCCTCTGTTGAGGGGCATCTGGGTTCTTTCCAGCTTCTGGCTATTATAAATAAGGCTGCTATGAACATAGTGGAGCATGTGTTCTTCTTACCGGTTGGGACATCTTCTGGATATATGCCCAGGAGAGGTATTGCGGGATCCTCCGGTAGTACTATGTCCAATTTTCTGAGGAACCGCCAGACTGATTTCCAGAGTGGTTGTACAAGCTTGCAATCCCACCAACAATGGAGGAGTGTTCCCCTTTCTCCACATCCTCGCCAGAATCTGCTGTCACCTGAGTTTTTGATCTTTGCCATTCTGACTGGAGTGAAGTGGAATCTAAGTGTTGTTTTGATTTGCATTTCCCTGATGATTAAGGATGTTGAACTTTTTTTCAGGTGCTTCTCTGCCATTCGGTATTCTTCAGGTGAGAATTCTTTGTTCAGCACTGAGCCCCATTTTTTAATGGGGTTATTCGATTTTCTGGAGTCCACCTTCTTGAGTTCTTTATATATATATTGGATATTAGTCCCCTATCCGATTTGGGATAGGTAAAGATCCTTTCCCAATCTGTTGGTGGCCTTTTTGTCTTATTGACAGTGTCTTTTGCTTTGCAGAAGCTTTGCAATTTTATGAGGTTCCATTTATTGATTCTTGTTCTTACAGCACAAGCCATTGCTGTTCTATTCAGGAATTTTCCCCCTGTACCCATATCTTCGAGGCTTTTCCCTACTTTCTCCTCTATAAGTTTCAGTGTCTCTGGTTTTATGTGGAGTTCCTTAATCCACTTAGATTTTACCTTAGTACAAGGAGATAGAAAAGGATCAATTTGCATTCTTCTACATGATAACCGCCAGTTGTGCCAGCACCATTTGTTGAAAATGCTGTCTTTTTTCCACTGGATGGTTTTAGCTCCCTTGTCAAAGATCAAGTGACCATAGGTGTGTGGGTTCATCTCTGGGTCTTCAATTCTGTTCCATTGGTCTACTTGTCTGTCACTATACCAGTACCATGAAGTTTTGATCACAATTGCTCTGTAGTACAGTTTTAGGTCCGGCATGGTGATACCACCAGAGGTTCTTTTATCCTTGAGAAGAGTTTTTGCTATCCTCGGTTTTTTGTTATTCCAGATGAATCTGCCGATTGCCCTTTCTAATTCGTTGAAGAATTGAGTTGGAATTTTGATGGGGATTGCATTGAATCTGTAGATTGCTTTTGGCAAGATAGCCATTTTTACAATGTTGATCCTGCCAATCCATGAGCATGGGAGATCTTTCCATCTTCTGAGATCTTCTTTAACTTCTTTCTTTAGAGACTTGAAGTTCTTATCATACAGATCTTTTACTTCCTTAGTTAGAGTCACGCCAAGGTATTTTATATTATTTGTGACTATTGAGAAGGGTGTTGTTTCCCTAATTTCTTTCTCAGCCTTTTTATCCTTTGTGTAGAGAAAGGCCATTGACTTCTTTGAGTTAATTTTATATCCAGCTACTTCATTGATGCTGTTTATCAGGCTTAAGAGTTCTCTGGTGGAATTTTTAGGGTCACTTATATATACTATCATATCATCTGCAAAAAGTGATATTTTAACTTCTTCCTTTCCAATTTGTATCCCCTTGATCTCCTTTTGTTGTCTAATTGCTCTGGCTAGGACTTCAAGTACAATGTTGAATAGGTAGGGCGAGAGTGGACAGCCTTGTCTAGTACCTGATTTTAGTGGGATTGCTTCCAGCTTCTCACCATTTACTTTGATGTTGGCTATTGGTTTGCTGTAGATTGCTTTTATCATGTTTAGATATGGGCCTTGAATTCCTGATCTTTCCAAGACTTTTATCATGAATGGGTGTTGGATTTTGTCAAATGCTTTCTCAGCATCTAATGAAATGATCATGTGGTTTTTGTCTTTGAGTTTGTTTATATACTGGATTACATTGAAGGATTTCTGTATATTGAACCATCCCTGCATCCCTGGGATGAAACCTACTTGGTCAGGATGGATGATTGTTTTGATGTGTTCTTGGATTCGGTTGGCAAGAACTTTATTGAGGATTTTTGCATCGATAATCATAAGGGAAATTGGTCTGAAATTCTCTATCTTTGTTGGGTCTTTTTGTGGTTTAGGTATCAGAGTAATTGTGGCCTCATAGAATGAGTTTGGTAGAGTACCTTCCGTTTCTATTTTGTGGAATAGTTTGTGAAGAACTGGAATTAGGTCTTCTTTGAAGGCCTGATAGAACTCTGCACTAAACCCATCTGGTCCTGGGCTTTTTTTGGCTGGGAGACTATTAATAACTGCTTCTATTTCTTTAGGGGATAAGAGACTGTTTAGATGGTCAACTTGATCCTGATTCAACTTTGGTACCTGGTATCTGTCCAGAAATTTGTCCATTTCGTCCAGGTTTTCCAGTTTTGTTGAGTATAGCCTTTTGTAGAAGGATCTGATGGTGTTTTGGATTTCTTCAGGATCTGTTGTTATGTCTCCCTTTTCATTTCTGATTTTGTTAATTAGGATGTTTTCCCTGTGCCCTCTAGTGAGTCTAGCTAAGGGTTTATCTATCTTGTTGATTTTCTCAAAGAACCAACTCCTCGTTTGGTTAATTCTTTGAATAGTTCTTCTTGTTTCCACTTGGTTGATTTCACCCCTGAGTTTGATTATTTCCTGCCTTCTACTCCTCTTGGGTGAATTTGCTTCCTTTTCTTGTAGACCTTTTAGGTGTGTTGTCAAGCTGCTAATGTGTGCTCTCTCTAGTTTCTTTTTGGGGGCACTCAGAGCTATGAGTTTTCCTCTTAGTAATGCTTTCACTGTGTCCCATAAGTTTGGGTATGTTGTGGCTTCATTTTCATTAAACTCCAAAAACTCCTTAATTTCTTTCTTTATTCCTTCCTTGACCAAGGTATCATTGAGAAGAGTGTTGTTCAGTTTCCACGTGAATGTTGGCTTTCTATTATTTATTTTGTTATTGAAGATCAGCCTTAGTCCATGGTGATCTGATAGGATGCATGGGACAATTTCAATGTTTTTGTATATGTTGAGGCTTGTTTTGGGACCAATTATGTGGTCAATTTTAGAGAAGGTACCATGAGGTGCTGAGAAGAAGGTATATCCTTTTGTTTTAGGATAAAATGTTCTGTAGATATCTGTTAAGTCCATTTGTTTCATAACTTCTGTTAGTTTCACTGTGTCCCTGTTTAGTTTCTGTTTCCATGATCTGTCCATTGGTGAAAGTGGTGTGTTGAAGTCTCCCACTATTATTTTGTGAGGTGCAATGTGTGCTTTGAGCTTTACTAAAGTTTCTTTAATGAATGTGGCTGCCCTTGTATTTGGAGCATAGATATTCAGAATTGAGAGTTCCTCTTGGAGGATTTTACCTTTGATGAGTATGAAGTGCCCCTCCTTGTCTTTTTTGATGACTTTGGGTTGGAAGTCAATCTTATCAGATATTAGGATGGCTACTCCAGCTTGTTTCTTCATACCATTTGCTTGGAAAATTGTTTTCCAGTCTTTCATTCTGAGGTAGTGTCTATCTTTTTCTCTGAGATGGGTTTCCTGTAAGCAGCAAAATGTTGGCTCTTGTTTGTGTAGCCAGTTTCTTAGTCTATGTCTTTCTATTGGGGAGTTGAGACCATAGATATTAAGGAAAAGTAATTGTTGCTTCCTGTTATTTTTTTTTTTTTTGTTAAAGTTGGCATTCTGTTCTTGTGGCTGTCTTCTTTTAGTTTTGTTGAGGGATTATCTTCTTGTTTTTTCTAGGGCGTGGTTCCCGTCCTTGTATTGGTTTTTTTCTGTTATTATCCTTTGAAGGGCTGGATTCGTGGAGAGATAATGGGTGAATTTAGTTTTGTCGTGGAATACTTTGGTTTCTCCATCTATGGTAATTCAGAGTTTGGCTGGGTATAGTAGCCTGGGCTGGCATTTGTGTTCTCTTAGTGTCTGTATAACATCTGTCCAGGCTCTTCTGGCTTTCATAGTCTCTGGTGAAAAATCTGGTGTAATTCTGATAGGCTTGCCTTTATATGTTACTTGACCCTTTTTTCTTACTGCTTTTACTATTCTATCTTTATTTAGTGCATTTGATGTTCTGATTATTATGTGTCGGGAGGAATTTCTTTTCTGGTCCAGTCTATTTGGAGTTCTGTAGGCTTCTTGTATGTTCATGGGCATCTCTTTCTTTAGATTTGGGAAGTTTTCTTCTATAATTTTGTTGAAGATGTTTGCTGGTCCTTTGAGTTGAAAATCTTCATACTCATCCACTCCTATTATCTGTAGGTTTGGGCTTCTCATTGTTTCCTGGATTTCCTGGATGTTTTGAGTTAGGATCTTTTTGCATTTTGCATTTTCTTTGATTGTTGTGCCAATGTTCTCTATGGAATCTTTTCTGCACATGAGATTCTCTCTTCCATCTCTTGTATTCTGTTGCTGATGCTCGCATCTATGGTTCCAGATTTCTTTCCTAAGGTTTCTATCTCCAGCGTTGTCTCACTTTGAGTTTTTTTTTTTTATTGTGTCTACTTCCCTTTTTAGGTCTTGGATGGTTTTATTCAATTCCATCGCCTGTGTGGTCATGTTTTCCTGTAATTCTTTAAGGGAATTTTGTGCTTCCTCTTTAAAGTCGTCTACCTGTTTGGCAGTGTTCTCCTGTATTTCTTTAAGTGAGTTATTATAGTCCTACTTGATGTCCTCTACCATCATCATGAGATATGCTTTTAAATCCGGGTCTATCTTTTCGGGTGTGTTGGGGTGCCCTGGACTGAGCCAGGTGGGAGTGCTGGGTTCTGATGATGGTGAGTGGTCTTGGTTTCTGTTAGTAAGATTCTTACATTTGCCTTTTGCCATCTGGTATTCTCGAGTTAGTTGTTATAGTTGTCTCTGGTTACAGATTGTTCCTCTCATGTTTCTGTTAGCCTCTATCAGTAGATGTGGGAGACTAGCTCTCTCCTCTGAGTTTCAGAGGTCAGAGCACTCTGTGAAGGCAAGCTCTCCTCTTACAAGGAAGGTGCACTGATATCTGGCTTTCGGACCTCCCTCCTGGCCGAAGATGAAGGTCCAAAACAGGACCTGTCCCAGAAGCTGTGTTGCTTTGTCCGGTCCCAGAAGCTGTTATCTTTTGTAGTCCACAGTCTCACCTGCCCAGACTAGACTCAGAGGGATCCAGGAACCAAGATGGCTCCCCCAGGTGCTCCTACAAAGCCCACCTGGGCGGGGAAGCCACCTATCCTCTGGCAGGGAAGGTGTCCGGATGTCTGGAGCCCGAAAACAGGGCTGTCTCAGAAGATCTGTGGTTCCTGCCTCTCCCAGAAGCTGTTAGCTTCTGTAGTACACACTCTCACCTGTGCAGACTAGTCTCAATAATAACATTCTTACAATAAGTGTTATTAGTAGTGACAATAATTACTACTATAATTTTAAGAATTTTTATGGGATCGTCATTAAGTATTAAAAAATCAACTCTTTGACTATATAGCTTCATTACAAGACAGTGCATCTTCCTTGTTCTGTAGAGACCTTCTCAAAATAATGGGCTAATACTTAGTGTGTTTGTGTGTGTGTGTGTGTGTATGTGTGTGTGTCTGTGTGTGTCTATGTGTGTGTGTCTGTGAGTGTGTATCATATTAATCCCAAGAATCCGTCCTTGAATGTAGGATTCATTGGCCTTGCCTATAGAAGCATAGCTGTCATTAATTTTATAGTCCATGGTGGAACCATTACAGGAAGATTACCAGTTAGTTTTTAGCTCCTCTGTGATGACTCCTGGATACAAAAGTCACTATCTATAAGGACACAGGACACAGATCCTCACATGGCATTTTCTGATCAAAAAGACCTCTATTTGTTTGAAAAACATTTTTCTCATCAGCTGCAGTGCTTCCCATGCTCCTTCTTCTGCATGAGAGTCTATCCTGCTCCCTCTACTTGATTCCTGCCTCTGCCCCTGAATGTGATCTCAGTCCTCCTCCTTATATCCCTGATCAACCAGCACAGGAAGAGGAAGAGGAAGAAACAGCCCTTGACTCCTCTGAATCTTCTGACTCCATTTGAACTCTATCTTACACTTGGGCCTTTACTGCCCAGAGCACTGACTCTACAACCTTTTCCCTCCAGAGTGTAGGACCTGCAGATGCACAGACGATATAGTTCATAATATATTTGTCATTTGCTAGTAATGGCATTGTCTTAGTTAGAGTTTCTATTCCTGCACAAACATCATGACCAAGAAGCAAGTTGGAGGGGGGGAGGGTTTATTCAGCTTACAATTCCATACTGCTGTTTATCACCAAGGAAGTCAGGCCTGGAACTCAAACAGGTCAGGAAGCAGGAGCTGATGCAGAGGCCATGGAGGGATGTTCTTTACCGGCTTGCTTCCCTTGGCTTGCTCAGCCTGCTCTCTTATAGAACCCAAGACTACCAGCCCAGAGATTGTCCCACCCACAAGGGGCCTTTCCCCTTTGATCACTAATTGAGAAAATGCCTTACAGTTGTATCTCATGGAGGCATTTCCTCAACTGAAGCTCCTTTCTCTGTGATAACTCCTGCTGTGTCAAGTTGACACAAAACTAGCCAGTACAGGCATTTATAACTGAAAGATGCAAACTTCTCCATTTTCATTGAGACACTCAATACTCATAGGTCTTTTAGATTCAGTCATTAACTCACTGGCCCACCTTAGGCAATGTTCAGCAACTGCTCCAGGTCCTCTTTATGACAAAGAAAAGAGAAAAAAAATCATGGTTGCTGCATGTAATTTCCTTCTTGGAAGAAATGGACTGCGATTCCAATTCTAGTCTGATAATGTTGCAGCCTTCCCTAGGCTCAACCTAACTGATGGAGGAAAGGAGAGTCTCTCTCTGGTTGTACCACCAGATTTTGATGGGGGTTTCCTCAGAAGCTATTAGATGGCTCATAAATATATCTAAGGTAAGCCAGGTGATATAGAGAATAAATATGTACCACAGAGAATACATCAAAAATAATTTTTGAAGCTGATATAAGGCCACAGGGGAGAGGAAGATAAACTAAAATGGACATGGCTTTAAAAACTATCTACCTCTATGTGGATGAAAAAGGAGGATGTATGAAAAGAACTTACTTAAAAGTTGGAACCATGAAAGAGACCAATGGCTTATTTATCCAAGAAATAGGTCCTGGTGACCTGAAATTGGCGAAAGTGCCTCTGGATCATAGCTGCCACTCCCCTGCTGGTCAAGGATGCTGACAAGATAACCATGTGACAAAAACTTGTTATCTCTACCCCCATATTATTGATGGGAAACTTTGTAATTTACCTAGCCAATGGCTGTCCAATCCCAAACTGTTACACTGACACTCAGGGGTCACCTGAGGACTGCAAACTGTTGAATGCTGACTTATTAAAACTTGATGTTAACTAGCCCAAACAACATGATAGTCCCTTGCCTTTCAGGTGGGTCACCTCACCAGATGCTTCTTATCCATGACCTATTACCCAATCTTTGAATAGCATTTCAGCCTTCCTGAGTCCCCAAGGAAACAAGGAATGTCCTAATAACAGAAAAAAAACCCAATTATTAAAAATATGGCATCCATTATGCCATCTCACAGGCTGAGGTGCTAAGTTAAAAAGTCCTGTATTTCTGACATTAGTTCATGATTTTCGGGTCTCAATTGACCCCTTAGGTAATGACTAAGACTTTGAGGGCAAAATGTGACAGATCAATGATTTGACTCAATTACAAATCAGAGGTTGGAATGAGAGGACAGTTAGTCAGAGGCAGGCTGACTCCCTAACAGGCTGGCTGTTTTGAAGACTACACCCAAGTTTCTGTTTCCCAAAACTGCAATCATCCAAAACAAGTCAATTCCAGGATTTAAAAAAAAAAATCAACCTTCATGGCAGCCATGAGGAAACTACTCCACCACCTGGCCAGAGCAAATCCCTCAAGCTGTAGAAACTGCCCCACCACCTAGCTTGAGCCATATTAGCAAAAGTCTCCAGAATCCCTCAGTTACTTAACCAATCATGAAGTCATTCATGGCTCTGAAGTTAGAGACAACCAATAAAGGGAAAGAAAGATAAAAGCCAGACACTTCTACCCAAAGGGACTTTAAATGTACGCTGCAGAGTCTACACTTCTATCTTCCATCCTGGAGTATGATAACCCCTACATGTAGGTTCTCTGCTACTGAAATGCTCTGCTCTTACATATTATTTGAGTCTTTGATTATTTGTAGATTAAACAATAAGTCATGATATTTTTAGAAAAAATTTGACACAGAAACTCACAGTCAAATATGTAAATTTTTCTCCTTTCAATTTTTTATCAGTTTCTTTTCTTTTTATTTCCCTCCCCTCCTCCTCCCCTCCCCTCCCGTCCCCTCCCCTCCCTTCACTTCCCTTTCTTTTCTTTTTTTTCCCTTTCTTTTCCATTCTTTTGTTTTCTTTTGAGGCAAGGTCTCATTATGAAATTCTGGCTGGCTGGAAATATGTTATATAGACCAGGCTGGCTGGTAATCCTCCTGTTTCTGACTTTTGATTATGAGAGTATGTATTACAGTGACTTGCTATAATTATATTCCATAATATCCATGTAAGTGTCCTTCAAAGTAAATGAAGTCTAAGATTAGTGAATAAGGCTTTCTATTCCACTGCATTTTTCTTAAACACTCAAAGAATTACTTCTACTTGTGTCTTTTTAAAAAGGGACACTACGTTAAGAAATTTACTAAATTTTTCTGTGAATGTACAGATAACACAATTAACAAAAATGTATGTAATAAATGTATGTGGAAAATTAAGTGCAAAATTATTTTCGCATCAATAAAATTCAGAATTCAATGAAGGGTTTTATGGAATTCAACGGAACATGCACTTTTTTTTTAATCATAAGAAGAAAATATTCACCTCCAAAAATATATTGCCTAAATCATTATTTCTAAAACAATGTCATTTGGTTATATGAAAATCAAAGAAACAAAAGAAAATACCACTGTTCCTAAACATACGTGTCAGTAATGTTGGCAAGTTTTACCTTCTAGGCTTTCCATAGTAATAACTAAGAGCTCCCAGAAATAAGAGCTGTAGGGAACATTGTGGAATATAAGGTAGAAAGGTTGTTAAAGCCAGAGAGAGGACATCTGTAGTGAAGCAGTATTTATCAGACATGACAGGGTACTTGAGCACTGAAACTTACAGAAGTGTACATCAGACTAGCAACAAAGCAAGCCAGACAATATCCCAAAATTGATGGAGGAGAAGCTCATATTGAATCAGCCCTTGCAAAGAGCTATTGGTAGTTGATGCCTGCTGGAGTGAAAGAGTAAGCATTTTTCAGATATGTGGTCCTGATTGGCTGCCCATGTTATGGTAGAAGGTTCTATATCCTTATGGACACCCAAATCCTTCACTGAACATAGTGGGGTTAAAAAAAACCCAAAAGAGCATTGTGAGGAATGGGTGTGGCAGCAATCCCAAGAAAGCACCCAGGATTGCAGCCAAGTCTTATGACTTGCACCTGACTTCCTCATACACCTGAAAATAAGCCACGACCATAATGAGAACTGCACAGGTGCACCATGATGCAAGATTGGACCATATGACAAGTGATGATTCTGTCCAATGGACTGCTGTTATGTGGACTGGGCTGATGGGGTGTTGTTGAAGGGTTATATAAGGGATTGCAATTGTGGGCAGAGAGATATACACAAGAGACTATTCCTAGAGAGAGATTCATGTATGCATGTTGAAAATTTCCTGAATAAACTGCTTTGAGAAGAACGCTGTGTCGTCTTTTTTTTCTGCTGGTTGGAATCAGAGGCGACAGAGCATAAAGTGCGGAGGTACAATTATTGGAGGAGGAAAGAGAAAGAAGTATAGGGCAAAGATATTGGTGCTGCATTTGATCAAAACATATAGACATTTATGAAATTCTCAAGCAATGAAAATATTTTTAAAGAAGAAAATGTACAAAACGGAAGAAAAAAATAAATGCTTCAAAGTGAATTTTATCTTTCTTTCTTATATAATCGAATGTAATTTTCATAATGTCTGCTTTCCCCTTATTTCATTTCTGTATTTGTGACTCTTTCATATTGTTCAAGGCCACAGACTTTCTGAATACTTCATAGATTCAAGTGTATATGTATTTTTCTCTCATGAAAGAAAATGTAACTAATTCATCTATTTTTTTTATAATGTTATGATTCAGTGAATATAACCAGGGACATTTCCTTCAGTAATCAAGTATGGTTCCACTTAAGATATACATCTGTAGTCTCACCAGATGAATGTAATAAACAAATCTGCCTCCCTTTCAGATATGGATCAGTGCATCAAGTGTCCTGAAGATCAGTATCCAAATAAGGAGAAGAATTACTGTCTCCCTAAAATTACGATAATTTTGTCCCATGAAGATACTCTGGGAGCTGTTTTGGTCTCCTTGGCCATTATTTATCTGCCTTTTCAGTCATGATTTTAGGATTATTTATCCACTATCGGGACACACCCATTGTCAGAGCAAATAACAGAAATCTCAGCTATCTCCTCCTAGTTTCTCTAATGCTCTGTTTCTTTTGCTCATTAATATTCATTAGCCAACCTAGTACAGTCACTTGTGTCTTGAGACAAATGATTTTTGGGGTTGTATTTTCTGTTGCTGTGTCTGCTGTCTTGGCAAAGACTTTTATTGTAATTGTGGCCTTCACAGCCATCAAAGCAGGAAGCATATTACAAATGTGGATGGTGACATGACTTTCAAATGCTATAGTCTGCTGTGGTTCCATTATTCAAGTGTGCATCTGTGCAGTCTGGCTGGGAACAAATCCCCCTTTCCCTGATGTTGACATGCACTCAGAGTTTGGGCAAATCATACTCTTTTGTAACGAGGGGTCCACCCTTGCCTTCTATTGTGTTCTGGGGTACTTGGGCTTTCTGTTCAGTCTCAGCTTGCTTATTGCTTTTCTGGCTAGAAGGTTACCTGACAGCTTCAATGAGGCAAAAATAATCACATTCAGCATGCTGGTTTTCTGCACTGTGTGGATTACTTTTGTACCCACTTACTTGAGCTCCAAAGGTAAAACCATAGTGGCAGTGGAAATTCTTTCAATTCTGGCCTCCAGTTCTATCTTACTGCTCTGCATATTTCTTCCCAAATACTATGTGATCCTACTGAGGTCAGGTGGCTATTCTAGAAAGAAGTTTTCTAAATGACTTCCTTCTTACGGCAAAGGAATTTATTGTGATTTGTGTAAAATGAACTATGTACAAATATAGATTCAAAAAAAATGGTGTGAAGTCATTGAATTTCTCTTGACAATGGCAAGTGCTATTTATTCAAGTGTCCTTGCTGATACTGGAGATGAACAGACACACTAAACAAAGTCTTCACAAGTTACAATTGCCAAGTAGAGGTGACTTCTGGTGTGTATACTACATATTTCTTTAAATCACACATCTTGTACTTTCAATGTAATATAAGAGGACTGAAAATTATTAACAGTGAGAATGAAAGAACAGCATTTGTGTGTAATTAAAAGTATTAGATGTTTAAAAATGTGCTTCCTCTCTGTTAGTCATATGATGTTTTAGTCATACAAATCAATTTTAAAGCAATCATGTGTTATGCTACAAAAATCTCATGGTTTCTGCTTTTCCCTTTTAAAGAGTCTCACAAACAAGACAATACGTGATTCAAATTTCAGAGTCTCAAGAGGGCTTTGTGCTCTTTTCATTACTCAGGTGGAACAAAATAGATGAGAGCTTAGGCAGAGTCCCAGTGGGAAACACAGACTTGCTCATCCTGAGGATATCCAACACATCAGTGGGTAGAAGATACAGCCAGGCTTCATGGTGTTCTTGCTGTTCACTTGCACCGTTGGGAGTTTACCATTGTATTCTACAGGTTCACCTAGTGAAAGCTGAAATCATTTATATCCATTGGATTCTATTCTCAAGCAGGGAATGTATCTGAAGGCAAATATGCACCAAGATATGAGGTTTCAGACCAAGGATTCAGCAGAACATGGGGAATTGTTAAATCATGCATCCTAGACCAGGGAGCTTTTCATGTATTTGTTTTTCTCTAGCCAAGAAATAGTTTTAAGCAAGATGACCAGATCATTCCAAGGGCAATCCTCAGTTGTAGCTTGTGACAGTGGAAGGAGTCATTGCTCATTCATGGTTAAGAACAAGGTCTGAGAGGTCTACATGACCAAAGTTGTTTTGTTTATTTTATACAATAAGATTTACTGATATCATCCATAGTTTTAAACTAAAGAGCGTGTTTTTACACTGCAATATTGTACCACTGTAAGGCCAAGAAACATTTAAGTTGTTCTTAGGCTACTTGGAGCCTCAACTATTGCTTAACTTTCCTTTATTTAAACTTATACAATATTGGACTGAGTTGCTTCTATTTGTCCATAAAAACAGTAGAAAAGATTCCATTGGAATCTGCTATGATATGGGTAAAATAAAGTTTGTTCAAAATGTATTACTTGTTCGGCATAGAAATACTTGTTTCCAAAGTATCTACAACTATGCACTTGTAGGGTCTTACCATTTTAAGCTGCTAAGCAGTTTGATACCATCAGTGGAAAGAATCCCATGTTTTTTAAAGGAGGTTTCTCTCTTGAAGAATTGTGTACCACCATGTTGAAAGCCAAGCACAACACTGAGATAGAATCCTTCACGGGAAGTTCCAGATGGATGGCAGTTATCTCACATCCTATTTGGAGATCATCTAAAAGATTATGTAATGGTTCAAATATATGTTGCTAATTAATTTTCTCAGACATTCAAGTGTTTTGTAAATGGGTAAGCTGCTGAAATCACTATGTGGTTAATGGAGAATATACATTATCCAGTAATCTCTCAAAATCAAAACAAATTTATTATTGAATTATGATTTATAAATACATGGAGGAATAATGTCATGTACTCTTTAAAACTTTTCATTACATAAATAATCTATTTGTGCAATTTTGCTTAAGAAATATTACAATAGTAAATGATACTTTTTTTTTTGTTCCTCAAGAATGTTCCTTTTATTGCAGTTTTCCAGAGGGAAGCCTCACTGTGAGCCTTGTGTTAATTCTTTGCTCTGTCATAAATATCAATTTCTATTCTTAAATTATACATTGTTAAAATTATCTGTTTTCAGTCATGTATAGATATGGTATACTTTATATTTTCTTTGATTGATTGCCTTTCCTAAGACTCCTCTAGGAGTTTATGCAAGTAGTGGTATAATTAAACTATATTCAGGCTTTTCTATGGTTTAAAACCAAATCCCTCTATATAAAATTATGTTAATCTTCATGGTATAATTTGGAAGTTTTATCATTTTCCTATTGGAAGTAAAGTTTCTTCTCCTTTTTCTTTCTTTTTTCTCTTTTAAAGCCCACCCCATTTCTTCTATTTCTACATTAATTTACTGGTATATATTCATACAAATTATCTAGAATTTCAATTTATAAGCATTATTTTAGCAAAAATGTTTTTTGGTCAGGACCGTCTAAATTATTTTTCTAAATTATATTTGATAATTGGTGCCTCAAGCATAGTTCCTATCTAAAATATGCAATCTGTACAAGCTGTGTAATCTTTGATAGTCTTAAATTTTATCATATTGAAATTATGAAATAGTATCTCTTTTTATTTTAACTTACATTGACATTGTACATAATCAGATTGTAGTTTATACTTTTTTGGGAAATTCTCTGGTTCAACAATGATAAAAAATATTTTAGTTTTTTCATCCCATGTAGGATTTTCTAGGCTTCTCCAATATCTAGATTAATGTTTTCTCTTCCTTGGCTGTTCTCTGGCTTCATCCTTGGAAATTTTTTCCCCTTTGGCCTCTGTTAGATACATCACATAATGTAACAACAAATATTATTCAATGCTTATCTTCTCTTAAATTTTATTTTATGTTTTATTTGATAGTGTGAGAGAGACGATATGATTGTCTCTACGTATATCTTTAGCATTCGAGTCTCTTAGAATTCTGTATTCATTCCTACTAAAAGTGTTTGGAAAAATATGACCTGGTATTTCCAGAAATTAGTTTCTAATTTTGAGGGGAGCCTGCTGAGGAGAAAGTGGGGAAAAGCCTTGAAGATATGGGCACAGGGGAAAAATTCCTGAACAGAACAGCAATGGCTTGTGCTGTAAGATCGAGAATTGACAAATGGGACCTAATGAAACTCCAAAGTTTCTGCAAGGCAAAAGACACCGTCAATAAGACAAAAAGACCACCAACAGATTGGGAAAGGATCTTTACCTATCCTAAATCAGATAGGGGACTAATATCCAACATATATAAAGAACTCAAGAAGGTGGACTTCAGAAAATCAAATAACCCCATTAAAAAATGGGGCTCAGAACTGAACAAAGAATTCTCACCTGAGGAATACCGAATGGCAGAGAAGCACCTGAAAAATGTTCAACATCCTTAATCATCAGGGAAATGCAAATCAAAACAACCCTGAGATTCCACCTCACACCAGTCAGAATGGCTAAGATCAAAAATTCAGGTGACAGCAGATGCTGGCGTGGATGTGGAGAAAGAGGAACACTCCTCCATTGTTGGTGGGATTGCAGGCTTGTACAACCACTCTGGAAATCAGTCTGGCGGTTCCTCAGAAATTTGGACATAGTACTACCGGAGGATCCAGCAATACCTCTCCTGGGCATATATCCAGAAGATGCACCAACTGGTAAGAAGGACACATGCTCCACTATGTTCATAGCAGCCTTATTTATAACAGCCAGAAGCTGGAAAGAACCCAGATGCCCCTCAACAGAGGAATGGATACAGAAAATGTGGTACATCTACACAATGGAGTACTACTCAGATATTAAAAAAAATGAATTTATGAAATTCCTAGGCAAATGGATGGATCTGGAGGGCATCATCCTGAGTGAGGTAACACATTCACAAAGGAACTCACACAATATGTACTCACTGATAAGTGGATATTAGCCCCAAACCTAGGATACCCAAGATATAAAATACAATTTGCTAAACACATGAAACTCAAGAAGAATGAAGACTGAAGTGTGGACACTACGCCCCTCCTTAGAATTGGGAACAAAACACCCATGGAAGGAGTTACAAAGACAAAGTTTGGAGATGAGATGAAAGGATGGATCATGTAGAGACTGCCATATCCAGGCATCCACCCCATAATCAGCATCCAAACGCTGACTCCATTGCATATACTAGCAAGATTTTATCAAAAGGACCCAGATGTAGCTGTCTCTTGTGAGACTATGCCGGGGCCTAGCAAACACAGAAGTGGATGCTCACAGTCAGATGGATCACAGGGCTCCCAATGGAGGAGCTAGAGAAAGTACCCAAGGAGCTAAAGGGATCTGCAACCCTATAGGTGTAACAACATTATGAACTATCCAGTACCCCGGAGCTCTTGACTCTAGCTGCATATGTATCAAAAGATGGCCTAGTCGGCCATCACTGGTAAGAGAGGCCATTGGACACGCAAACTTTATATGCCCCAGTACAGGGGAACGCCAGGGCCAAAAAGGGGGAGTGGGTGGGTAGGGGAGTGGGGGTGGGTTTGTATGGGGGACTTTTGGTATAGCATTGGAAATGTAAATGAGCTAAATACCTAATAAAAATGGAATAAAAATCTTCATTTAAGTACATACTCAACGTTGAACACATCTCACCTTCCCCTCACACCAGTCTTCTAGTTCTCCAGGCCAGATTTGAATCTACTTCACCATGTAGGTCCTACAAATATAATTTACAATAAACAAAATATTAATTTACATAAAATACTAATACATATCTTTTAATATTACTTTTATTTTAATTTTGCTTATTTAATAGTGTGAATGACGTCACTGGAAATTTTATTGGGTTACATTGATCCAGGAGGTTACTTTTGGTACAAAAATTGTTTTTAAAATAGTATTTCTGCTAGTACATGAGATTAAGAACTCTTTCCATATTCTTATGCCTTCTGTATTTTTTTTTAGTGCTTTAACTTATTTAATTGTTTATTTTTGTTTAATTTTTGAAAGTAGCAACAAAAATAAGTTTTTTTTTGAAGTGGACAGGTTGAGAACCACTGCTATTGCTTGTATCATGTTGATAGAACAGAAAAACAAACAAACAAACAAACAAAAAATAAAAAAAAAACTTTCCACAAAAGAAATAAAATAACACTGGCAGTATGTATAAAAATCCTGCATTTACTATATAAAACCCAATATTTTTTTTTGAAGTCTTTAACTTTCATGTTTAGGTTCAATGTTTTTTTGGAATTTATATTTTTGGAATGTTTTCCTGATTTATTTCTCAATATATTTGTTATTGGTGTAGGGAATAATCAATTTTTAATATTTTGTTTGTATCTTGACATTTTGCTGTTCTTTTTAGGAAATCGAAATTTCCTAAAAAGGAAGCGTTTTGGTGGAGTTTTAGGATGTTGTACTCAGAGAATCATATCATCTTCCAATGAGGACATGCTGGCCTCTTCCTTACCTGTTTGTATTCTTTTTATGGTTTTCTCTTGTTTTATTGCCAAAGCTCTGAAATCAATGTGAGAAGAGAAGACAGAAATCTTTTTTATACTTGATTTTATGAGAAAACTAGGATTTTCTCCTATTCAGTATGACCTATAGCTTATTAGCTCTGTGTTTGTTATCTTTAGCCTCTATTTTGTTGAGAAATTTTCCTTTTATTTTGAGTGTCTTCAGAACTTTTACCTTGAAGGAGTATTGGAATTTTATCAAAATCTTTATCTAATTAGATGATTATAGTATTTCTGTTCTTGAGTTTGTTTACTCCCGTTCCTACGGATCTGACATCCTCTTTTTTCCTCTGTGGAAACTAGACATAGGGGCAGGCAAAACACACACACTTAGAGAGGGAGAGAGAGAGAGAAAGAAAGAAGAGAAAGAAAGAAAGAAAAAAATCTATTATGATTAGCAAGAAAAAAAAAATCAAGGCATGGTTATGCCTTCTATGGCCTTTAACTCAATGATACCATCTGACTGTGCCTCCAAAGTGCTGGCATTGAAGGCATTGATAATGAAAAATGATTGAGAAACAAGTTAGTAAAACAATACATTTACAATAACCACAAATAACATAAAATATCTTGGTGTAACAATAACCAAGCAAGTGAAAGATCTCTATGACAAGGACTTCAAATCCATCAAGGAAGAAATCAAAGAAGACTTCAGAAGATGGAAAGATTTCCCATGCCCTTGGAAAGGTAGAATTTACATAGTTAAAATGGTCACCTTACCTAAAGCAATCTGATTTGAGCAACCCCATCAAAATTCCAACAAAATTTTATATACACCTTGAAAGAGCAATTCTCAATTTCATATGGAAAAACAAAGAAAGAACCCAGGATAGTCAAAACAGTCCTGAACAAGAAAAAAATTTCAAGAGAAATCACCAACTCAGACCTCAAGTTGTACCACAGAGCAATAGTAATAAAAACTGCATAGTATTATTACAGATAAATTCATGTTAATCAATGGAATTGAATCAACAACCCAGAAAAAAATGCACACATACATGGACAGGTGATTTTTGATAAAGTAGCCCAAACCATACAATGGAAAAAAGAATGAATCTTCAAATAATGATGCTGGTCTAACTGGATGTCTACATGCTAAAGAATGAAAATAGATTCACATTTATCATCCTTCAAAAACTCAAGTCCAAGTGAATGAAGGATCTCACCATAAAACTGGATACACTAAATCTCTTAGAGGAAAATGTGACATACTCTTTTTTTGGGGGGTGGGGGGGTTCTTTCACTTTTTTTTTCAAAATTTTTTTATTAGGTATTTTCCTCATTTACATTTCCAATGCTATCCCAAAAGTCCCCCATACCATCCCTCCATTCCCCTACCCACCCACTCCCACTGGAATGGAAATGGAAATCAAAAAATTTCAGATTCCATCTTACACTGCTCAGATTGGTGAAGATTAAAAAACTCAAGTGATAGCATATGCTGGTGAGGATTTAGAGCAAAGAATCTCTCTTCCATTGCTGGTGTGAGTGACAATTTATGTAACCACTTTGGAAATCAGTTTGGCATTTTCTCAGGAAACTGGGAATAATTCTACCTCAAGACCCAGCTTCACCACTCCTGGGCATATACTCAGAAGATGCTCCACAATCCCACTAAGACACTTGCCTAACTATATTCATTACAGCTTTATTCATAATAGCCAGAAATTGAAAATAGTGTAGTTGTTGCTTAACTGAATAATGGATAATGAAAATGTGGTACATCTACAAAATGGAATACTATTCATCTCTAAAAATCAAAGACATCAAGAATTCTGTATGTAGATGGAAGGATATTGAGCATATCATCTGTATAGCCAAGTCCCAAAAGGACATGCATGGTATGTATTCACTTATAAGTGGATATTTGCCATAAAATAATGATGATCATGGTTTGCTCCACTGAGACAAGATGTCTGTACAGGATAGAAGGCCAAGCAAGCATGTTTTGCTCACTTGGAATCAGGAATGGAATGGTACTGGAAGGCAGAGGGCAGGAGGGAACTAGGTATGAGAGGAGATAGGCTATGGAATTGGGGAGGAATGGAAACAGGTGTGAGTGGAGGCAGAGGAGATGGATATCATGATAGCCATGAGAATGAATGGAAACCTGCAAGCGATGGAAGAGGCATAGAGTGGATTTCCAGGAAGTGAAAGAGATCTGAGATAGGGGAAGCACCAAAGAATCAACGGTGGAGGAGGGTTCTTAGCTGTTACTCATAGCATTGATGATATGGAGCCTGGGGAGGCTGCCTCTTGTTGCCAGTTAGGAACCCTGTTGTAGTGATAGCAACACCAACCCACCCACAAAAACTTTCAAACTCCAAATTTACCCTGTCTACAATAAATAGAGATATTCTTGATAGATTAGAGACTGGGGGAATGCTCAACCAATAACTGGCCCAACTTGAGATCCATTCCATGGACAAGCACCAATCCCTGACAGTAATAATGATACTCTTTATATTTGCAGACATGAGTCTAGAAGGATTGACCTATTTGAGGTACCACTCACTAACTGACTCACATAGAGGCAGACATCCACAGACAAACAGTGAATGGAGCTTTGGGACGCTTAAGGAAGAATAGGATGAAAGATTGTGGCCACAACAGAATCAACTAACCTGTAACCTTGGAGCTCTCAAAGACTGAAGCACAGCCAGAGAACAAACAAGGGCTAGACCTAGGTCCCCCAACACATATGTAACTTATATGCAGCTTGGTCTTTATGTAGGTCCCAATCAAGTGGATTGGGGGCTATCCCAAAACCTGTTGCTGTCTCTGGAATATGTTCTTCTAGCTGGGCTGCCTTGTATGGCCACAGTGAGAGAGTATGTGCCTAGCCTAGCAGAGACTTGAAGTACCATGGGTGCCTACCCTTTCAGAGAAGAATGCGAGAGAGGATAAGGGAGGGATTGTGGGAGGAGTAGCCCATGTTAGAATGCTCCATTGGGTCTCCCACATATAGGCTGTTAACAACAAGAGAACATGTGCCATCAACTAAGTAGGGTTCACTAGTATCCACACAGACTGAAGCAGCAATCACACACCATGAGTGGGTCTGTTCTACATCCTCTCTCTATATGCTGTTTTTGTTGGTTTGTTTTTTTGTGTGTGTATGTGTGTGACTCCTGACAATGGGAGGAGTGTCTCTGACTCTGTTACCTGTTCTGTGGTTCCCTTTCTCATACAGGGTGGCCTTGTCCAGGCTTGATATGAGTGTTTATGCTCAGTCTTATTGAATTTTGGTGTGTTATATTGCATTGATATCCCTGAAAAGCCTGCCCTTAGGAGCCATGTAACAAGGAGTATATCTGGGTAAGAAGGGAGGTGTGAGGGGATACTGGGGAAGTAGAGAGAGGTGAAGTTGTGGTCAGAATGTATTTTATAAGGTAAGAATACATAATGATTTTTTAAAAATGGAACCATGAATGCCAACCTAGATTACTGTACCTAATAAAACTGTCTGCTATAGTTGTAAGAAAATGACAAAACTTTCTACTGTATACGTGGTGAAAAGAATTTATAGAAAATACTGGACTTCAGAGAGGAATTGGCATAGCTAAGACACAATAGAAAAAAAAAACAAAAGCTGGTAAGTGGATGGAATTAGAAAACATTATAATGAGGAAGAACACAAAGACAGAGAAGCCAAAGAAACAGGTTTCCTCTCTTCCTTTTTCATCTTAGCTCTGCATTTGTGCTTGTAATTTTATAACCCAGAGTCACTAAAATATCCAGAAAAGTAAAACAGAACCATGTGGAACCATATGGTGTTGAAGAAAGCGTTTAGAGTGAAATGGAATGATACAGTGCTAGAAAGTGAGAAACAGGGGAAAAGGAGTGTGTGTGTGTGTGTGTGTGTGTGTCCGTGTCCTTAGGCTCTCTCATAATGTCTACTTGAAATTCATATGGAAATTGTGAGATCTAATAAATACTGAACATTTTTTATTCATTAACAAGTATTACCATAGAGAGCAATCCTATGGAGGGATGGGAAGTTTTCCTGGTATCAACAGATGAGAAAGATAAGCTCTTGTCTTATTTGAGGTGCTGTTTAATGCATGTCCACTGTACACATGCACAGGTGCAGACCTAGTTTGGGTTTTAGGTAATGACTTGAAGGCAGTATGCCACTCACTGTCGGATCTCCATCATGCTTTTCAGTGGGTTCACACATAGGAAGTTAACAAGTTCTCTGAACATACCATCACTGTGAGTTGGTTAATAAATTCTAAACATTTTTATATAAATGGCAAATACTAAAACTGATTTTAATGCTAAATAGTATAGAAGTATATAGTATATATAAGTATATAGTATAAATACATTTACATTACATGGCTAGTTAATATGATTTTTATTGCCGGGCTGTGGGGGCACATGCTTTTAATCCCAGCACTTGGGAGGCAGAGGCAGGCAGATTTCTGAGGTGAGGCCAGCCTGGTCTACAGAGTGAGTTCCAGGACAGCCACAGGTACACAGAGACACCCTGTCTCAAAAAACAAACAAACAAAAAGGATTTTTATTTAATTTATTCACTTTAGGTAACAGACCATTGTTTGATGGAATCTCAGAGTTCTTTTGATTTGCATTTCCGTAATGACTAAGGAACTGAAACATTTCTTTAATTGCTTCTTTGTTATTTGAGATTCCTCTGTTGAGAATTCTCTGTTTAGCTCTGTGCCCTAATTATTTGAATTAGGTTATTTCAGTTGTTGGTATCTAACTCCTTGAGTTCTCTGTAAATTTTGGACACTAGCTCTCTATCAGATGTAGGTTTCATGACAATCTTTTCCCAATACATAGGCTGCCATGTTGTCCTAATGACAGTGTTCTTTGCCTTATAGAATCTTTGAAGTTTCATTTGTTCCCATTTATCAATTGGTGATCTTAGAGGCTGAGCCATTGGTATTCTGTTCA
The DNA here is from genome assembly GCF_000001635.26 of Mus musculus. NCBI lineage: Eukaryota > Metazoa > Chordata > Mammalia > Rodentia > Muridae > Mus > Mus musculus. Next base: position 123,570,155 of record NC_000072.6, read on the forward strand.
GGAAATTGTGTCCTGTACCAGTGCGTTCAATGGTATTTCCCAATTTCTCCTCTATGAGATTTAGTGTATACAGTTTTATGTTGAGGTTCCTCATCTGCTTTAATGTGAGTTTTGTGCAGGGTGATAAGTATGAATCTACTTTCACTCTTCTACATGTAGACATCCAGGTAGATCATCCCCATTTATGAAAGATGCTTTCTGTTTTCCATTGTACGGTTTGAGTTTCTTTATCAAGTATTATAGGTACGTGGATTTATTTCTGGGTCTTTGATTCAATTTCACTGATCACTGTGTCTGTTTATGTATGAATACAATGGAGTTTTTATCCCCATTGCTTTGTAGTAGAGCATGAGGTCAGGGATTGTAATTCCTCTCAAAGTTCTTTAATTGTTCTAGATTTTGGCTTTCCTTGATTGATTATTTTTACATATGAAGTTCAGAATTGGTCTTATAAGGTCTATAAAAAATTGGGTTGGAATTTTGATGGGGATTGCATTGAATCTGTAGATTGCTTTTGGTAAGATGGCCATATTCACTCTTAATCCTACCTATACATGAAGATGGGAGGTCTTTCTGTCTAGCATCTCCTTCAATTTCTTTGTTCAGGAACCTAAAGTTCTTCTCCTACACATCATTCCCTTGCTTGGTTAGAGTTACAGTAGGATATTTTATATTAATAGTGGCTATTAGGCTATTATAAATGGTGTTGTTTCCCTAATTTGTTTCTCAGTCAGATTATTATTTGTACAAAGGAGGGCTACTAATTTCCTTGAGCTAATTTTGTTTCCAGTCACTTTGCTCAAGCTGTTGATAAGCTATAGGAGTTCTCTGGTAGAATTTTTTGGGTCACTTATGTAAACTTCCATATCATCCACATATAGTGATCCTTTGATTTGCTTTTTTGCAATTTGTATCTACTTGATCTCTTTTAGTTGTCTCATCGCTTGGGTTAGAAATTCAGGTAGTATATTGGATACTTAGAGAGACAATTGGAGGCCTTGTCTTCTCTCTGATTTTAGTAGAATTGCTTCATGTTTCTCTCCATTTTGCTTGATGTTGGCTATTCTCTTGCTTTATATTACTTTTATTATGTTTAGTTAAGTGGCTGGTAGCCCTGATCTCTCTGATACTTTTAACATGAAGGGCTGTTGAATTTTGCTAAAGGTTCTTTCAGCATCTAATGAGGTGATTGTGTAATTTTTTTCTTTCACGTTGTTTATATGGTGGATAATTGATGGATTTTCTTTTTTTTAAATTTTTTTCTATTTAATTAATTAGTCTGAGCTCCTATTTCCAGTTTAATCTACGTGCAAGGAAGGAAAACCAATGTTTAAGCTGATCACAGAGGAAAGATAAAATATGCAAATTATCACACCTAACCTTTGAAGTTTAACAGTCATACAACACATTTTTGTTCCTTTCTGTATTTTGGTAGGGGTTTCAAATCATACATACACATGCACACACATATATGCACATACATATACCTTAAGCTACTCAGTACTAGTCTTAGTTTACACAGTTTGAGGGTAAGATCAATAGTGTGCAGAGAGATTACTTTTGATATTTGCTTACATACATAAACCGAACTTCAGAGAACTGTAATTTGTGGTAGTAGTAATATATAATAAAGAACACAGGCATTTTTCTTCATAGTCATTAAGTTGCCATTAACCATTAAACTGAGAATTAAGCATTTTTATTATATAATCTTTTTAATACTCTCAATAACTTCGTGTTTTAGAGTTAATAAAATCAATTAGTAAGGAAGAAATTAAAAGCAACAATACAAAAGCCTAAGACTGTGGGGAAATTTTTCCCAACGTCGTTTCCCAAGGTATAGTTCAGCAATTATAGAGCTGGGATTTGGAATTGGGCTCCTCTGTTCCCCAATTACTGACTTTTAATTACCTTGCTATCTGCTCTAGTTGATATTGATATGTAAATCTGGGGGCAGTTCATCAGTTAATATTCTTTTTTTTCATTTTTTATTAGGTATTTATATTACTTTTATTATGTTTAGTTAAGTGGCTGGTAGCCCTGATCTCTCTGATACTTTTAACATGAAGGGCTGTTGAATTTTGCTAAAGGTTCTTTCAGCATCTAATGAGGTGATTGTGTAATTTTTTTCTTTCACGTTGTTTATATGGTGGATAATTGATGGATTTTCATACACTGAACAATCACTGTATCCATGGGATGAAGCGTGCTTGAACACAATGGATGATGTGTTGTTATTGTTCCTGGATTCAGTTTGTGAGTATTTTATTGACTATTTTTGCATCAATGTTCATAAGTTGAATTGGTCTAAAATTCTCTTTCTTTGTTGAGTCATTGTGTGGTTTATGTACCAGGGTGATGGTAGTCTAATAGAATAATTTTTGCAGTGTTCCTTTGTGGGGAATTGCAGGCTGGTCTTCAGTCGAACTGAGGTCTGAACCCCGATGGTCATAATTCATCTACATGACATGGTAGGCATTCCCTCATGCTCTTGGAACTCCGGCCCCTGCCTAAGGTATCACCTCCCACAGCCCCCACAAGAGAAGCATGGTCAGCAGTCATGCAAGTAATGGCCCAAGCTTCAGACCTTCAGGCTAAAGTCCTCCCCAGTTACCTAGCAACAGTGAAGACCATAACCACCTCACTCTCTTATTCCTTTATCCTCTCACCTCTCTCTTCTCTCACTTCTCTCTCCTCTTCCTTTTCTCTTTGTCTTCTTCTTCTTCTTCCTCTTCTTCTTCTTCTTCTTCCTCTTCTTCTTCTTCTTCTTCTTCTTCTTCTTCTTCTTCTTCTTCTTCTTCTTCTCTCTCTCTCTTTTCCTTCTTTCTACCTTCTCTCTTTCCCCTGCCTTTTTATAATAAAGCTCTAAAACCATAGAGTCTCTGCTCTGCTCCTTCAAGTTCCGGCTGCTCACTCTGGTCAGTGCTGGGAACTTCTTCCCTCTTCCCTCTCTCCCACAACCCTGGTGGCTTTAGCAAAAAAGACAGATGTTATACAGACACAAATGCCAGCCCAGGTTACTATACCCGGCCAAACTCTCAATTACCATAGATGGAGAAACCAAAGTATTCCACGACAAAACCAATTTCACACACTATCTTTCCACAAATCCAGCCCTTCAAAGGATAATAACAGGAAAAAACGAATACAAGGACAGAAATCACGCCCGAGAAAAAGCAAGAAAATAATCCCTCAACAAACCAAAAAGAAGACAGCCACAAGAACAGAATGCCAACTCTAACAAGGAAAATAAAAGGAATCAACAATTACTTTTCCTTAATATCTCTTAATATCAATGGACTCAATTCCCCAATAAAAAGACATAGACTAACAGACTAGCTACACAAACAAGACCCAACATTCTGCTGCTTACAGGAAACCCATCTCAGGGAAAAAGACAGACACTACCTCAGAGTGAAAGGCTGGAAAACAATTTTCCAAGTAAATGGTCTGAAGAAACAAGTTGGAGAAGCCATTCTAATATCGAATAAAATCGACTTCCAATCCAAAGTTATCAAAAAAGACAAGGAGGGACACTTCATATTCATCAAAGGTAAAATCCTCCAAGAGGAAACTTAATTCTGAATATCTATGCTCCAAATGCAAGGCAGACACATTCATTAAAGACACTTTAGTAAAACTCAAAGCACACATTGCACCTCACACAATAATAGTGGGAGACTTCAACACACCACTTTCATCAATGGACAGATTGTGGAAACAGAAACTAAACAGGGACACAGTGAAACTAACAGAAGTTATGAAACAAATGGATCTGACAGATATCTACAGAACATTTTATCCTAAAATAAAAGGATATACCTTCTTTTCAGCACCTCATGGTACCTTCTCCAAAATTGACCATATAATTGGTTACAAAACAGGCCTCAACAGATACAAAAATATTGAAATTGTCCCATGTATCCTATCAGACCACCATGGAATAAGGCTGATCTTCAATAACAACATAAATAATGGAAAGCCAACATTCACGTGAAAACTGAACAACACTCTTCTCAATGATACCTTGGTCAAGGAAGGAATAAAGAAAGTAGTATATTGGATACTTAGAGAAACAATTGGAGGCCAGAAACTCAGTTCCAGGTGGGCATCCAAGCCTCTAACCCATGTGACAGGGGGTGGACAAGGAACAGCCCTGACTTGGGGGCCCCGGGGACACAGCCTGTAGCCCCAGGGTTATGAGAGAGGGAAGAGAGGTTTCCAAGCATACAAGAGTGAGCACAGACTTGATGAGCAGAGACTGTCTATGGTTTTAGAGCTTTAATGTAGAAATGCAGGAGAGAGAAGGGAGAGAGAGAGAGAGAGAGAGAGAGAGAGAGAGAGAGAGAGAGAGAGAGACAGAGACAGAGACAGAGAGAGACAGAGAGAGAGACAGAGAGACACAGAGAAGGCTAGAGAGAAAGAGAGTAGGAGGGAGAGAGGGAAAGGAGAGGAGAGGAGAGGAGAGGAGAGGAGAGGAGAGGAGAGGAGAGGAGAGGAGAGGAGAGGAGAGGAGAGGAGAGGAGAGGAGAGCAAGAGAACAAAGGTGTGAGAGAGGTGGGAGAGCAAGGAGGGGACAAACAGCCCCTTTTATGGTGAACTGCTATATTTTATGTTGCTAGGTAACTGGGGAGAAGTCTAGCCTGAAGGTCAGAAGCTTGGGATATTGCCTATGTGACTTCTAGCCATGCTTCTCTTGTGGGGGCTGAGTGTGTGTGGGGGGTGCTGTAAGTTAGACAGGAGACAGAGTTCCAGGAGACATGAGAGGACTCTGTCTGTCACTTGTAGGTAAATTATGACCACTGGGTCCCAGAGTTCAGCATCTCAGCTCGATTGGAGACTAGCCTGTCTGTGCATAGCCCAAAGCCCCACAATTTAATGCGAAGAATTAAAAACAAAGTACTAAAAACAATAAGGAAGTTAATTAATTATGCAAAAATAGAGTTCCATAAAGTAATACAATTCTGAAAAAAAGAGTCAAGTTGAAATAAGGCTTGAAATGAAAAACTCTGTAACCCTAGTAGAAAACCTATTTCTTTAGGGGATATGGGACTGTTTAGATCATTAAATTGATCATGATTTAACTTTGGTACCTGGTATCTGTCTAGAAATTTGTCCATTTCGTCCAGGTTTTCCAGTTTTGTTGAGTATAGCCTTTTGTAGAAGGATCTGATGGTGTTTTGGATTTCTTCAGGATCTGTTGTTATGTCTCCCTTTTCATTTCTGATTTTGTTAATTAGGATGTTGTCCCTGTGCCCTCTAGTGAGTCTAGCTAAGGGTTTATCTATCTTGTTGATTTTCTCAAAGAACCAACTCCTTGTTTGGTTAATTCTTTGAATAGTTCTTGTTTCCACTTGGTTGATTTCATCCCTGAGTTTGATTATTTCCTGCTGTCTACTCCTCTTGGGTGAATTTTCTTCCTTTCTTTCTAGAGCTTTTAGATGTGTTGTCAAGCTTCTAGTTTGTAATCTTTCCAGTTTCTTTTTGGAGGCACTCAGAGCTATGAGTTTCCCTCCTAGAAATGCTTTCATTGTATCCCATAGGTTTGGGTATGTTGTGGCTTCATTTTCATTAAACTCTAAAAAGTCTTTAATTTCTTTCTTTATCCCTTTGACCAAGGTGTCATTGAGAAGAGTGTTGTTCAGTTTCCACGTGAATGTTGGCTTTCCATTATTTATGTTGTTATTGAAGATCAGCCTTAGTCCATGGTGGTCTGATAGGATGCTTGGGAATATTTCAATATTTTTGTATCTGTTTGGGCCTGTTTTGTGACCAATTATATGGTCAATTTTGGAGAAGGTACCATGAGGTGCTGAAAAGAAGGTATATCCTTTTGTTTTAGGATAAAATGTTCTGTAGATATCTATTAAGTCCATTTGTTTCATAACTTCTGTTAGTTTAACTGTGTCCCTGTTTAGTTTCTGTTTCCACTATCTTTCCATTGATGAAAGTGGTATGTTGAAGTCTCCCACTATTATTGTGTGAGGTGCAATGTGTGCTTTGAGCTTTACTAATGTGTCTTTAAAGAATGTGGCTGCCCTTGCATATGGAGCATAGATATTCAGAATTAAGAGTTCCTCTTGGAGGATTTTACCTTTGATGAATATGAAGTGTCCCTCCTTGTCTTTTTTGATAACTTTGGGTTGGAGTCTTTAACATGAAGAAATATTGGTTTTTGAGAAGCCATTCCTTCATATAATGAAATGATGATGTAATTTCTGTCTTTAAGCCTATTTAGCTGACAAATTTCATTTATTGAGTTATGTCTGTTGATTCATCCTTGCATCTCTTCATCAAGGCCAACTTGGTCACTCTGAGTGTTATTCTTGATATGATCTTAAATTCTCTTTGCAAGTATTTTATTGGAAATTCTTTTCTCTGTACTCACCAAGTAGATCAGATTCTAATTTTTTCTTTTCTGTTGTCTTTATCTAGGCTTGTTACTAGGGTATTGTGGTCTTCATAAAAGGCTTTATAAGGAATGACTCTTTCTCATTTGGAGTAATTTGAGTAGTATTTGGCATCAGCTATTCTTTGAAGTTCTGGTAAATTTCTTCAATGATCTATGTGTTCTGAGACTTGCTTTTGCTTGAGAAATTTGTAATGAATAATAATATAATTATTGCTTTCATTACTTTAATTTTGCTTCTGAATATAAATTTGTTTATTTACTTCTTCTTTGTTTAATTTGAGTAATTTAATACATCTCAGAATTTATCCATTTCTTTTATGCTATCCAAATTAGTGTTTTAAAGATTTGGAGTTATGTCTTATGGTTTCCTGAATTTCATTTGTGTCTGTCACAATGTCTACCTCTTCAACTATAATGTTGTTCATTTAAATATCCTTTCTCTTTTTCTTTGTTAATTTGGCTAGGAATTTGTCAACTTTAATTGTCTTTTCAATGAACCATTTTGCCTATAATAAATATTGCTGCTTATTTTTCACTAATTATTCTCCAACTTAATTTTCTTGGTGCTTGTTTATTCTTGCTTTTCCAAGGTCTTAATGCTTTTCTTTACTTTATTCCTTGTGTTCTCTCAAATATTTTGATATGAACACTTACTGATATATACTTTCTTAATACTGTACTCAGTTTATCTCAAGGAGTTTAGAATTTTTTTTCAATCCTTGGAATTTTAAACACTAATTTATTCTATTTTATGTGTATGAATGTTTTCACTGGATGTATATCTGTTCACCACTTGTGTACTTGTTGGCCCCAGAAGTCAAAATGAGTGACAGATACCCTGAAAATGCATGATTTTGAGCTAAATTTTAGGTGCCAGGAACCAAATCCACATCCTCTGAAGGAGCAAAAAGTGCTATTAACTGCTGAGTCATTACTCTAGCCTCAACTCCAGAAATTTCATAATTTCCTTCTAATTTCTTCAATGGCCCATCCATTATTAAAAGGTGTACCCTTGAGTTTATCTATTCTCTGCAGTTTCTATTGATCTTGTTTTCTAGCTTTATTATATTGTTGATAGTGGCCTTGTATATGTGTGAATCCGTTTTCTTCTTAATCCTGATAATCTCAACTAATAGAAACTAGACTACTGTATTCATTTAACTGCCAGGAAACTCCCAGTCTATAGAGGGTAATAGTGGGAACACAGAATGGGACACTGCTGTGGCTTTAAAGTCTGAGGGTCTCTGGCCTTTCTAGCAGTCTAACTATATTGGAATGCTGATGATAACTTTTTTTCTATTCTAGCAAAACTATTTCATTATTTATTCTATTTTACTAATTGTTCACATAATTTTAATTTCAAATGATATCCCACTTCCTTGTTACCCCTCCACAAACCCTCCATTCAACATATGCACTCTCATTTCTCCCCTTTGCCTCTATGAGGGTGCTCCCTCTCTGTCCCTACTGCTCCAGCATTCTCCTTATGTTGGGGTATCAAACATCCACAGGATCAAAGGCCTCTCCTCCCACTAATGTCAGAAAAGTCCATTCTCTGCTACACATATGTCTGGAGCCATGGATTCCTCTCTGTACACTCCTTGGAGTGATGATAAGTTCTAAAACATCCTAAAAACTTCTTGCTATTTCTGAGGGTAAAAATATTCTGGCTTTGGTGATTGGCACCTGTAGTCTAAGAATCAAGGATTAGGTAATGTGACCTTTGTTCTATCTAAGCAAGAACTGCACAGCTCTAAATTTCAGCCTGCTAGTAGAAGTCACTGGAAGATAAAGAAACTCTCTGAGAAGTGATTATAGAGTTATTACTAAGTTGTGAAATGTTTCCTAAGAAAGCTATCTGAGGGGAAAAGATGAAAGATCCTTATCTGGGAAAGGAAATTCTTGTAAGCAGAGAAAGGATAAAAATTCTTCCCAGATTTTCCTCTTTGTCTAATGTGGTCAGTGGCCACAATCTAAGAAGTGTTCAGTCTAATAAAAAGTTCTCCTCAGCTCAGTTTTTCTCTGATCAGCTCTGACTCTTCTCTTTGTTCACAGCACTTAAAACATCTTTCAGAATAAAAGATCCCATGTTAAAATTTTCATCACAAGTTCATACATAAAATCAAATCATAAATTGAAATAGAAGTTTAATCAGAGAATGTTTATGAAAATATAAATTAGGAATAATTATCTGGTAAACAGCTGTCACTGTCACAGCACCACAAGTTCACTGGAAGTTAAAAAATCATAATTAAGTTATAAGTGAAGTTTTGTGTAGATAAACAGTCAATATTTTATCTTCTATACTGGCTCCTATAATAAATCATCATTTCCCTTTTTATGACCTTTGGTTAATTGTTTTGTAAGCTCTTAGAATGTGCTCTGAGTAGTAGAAAGTCTGGTTGCTATCTAGAAGCAACTAATTGGTGACACATGAGAGTCTGACAGGATTCTTATTTCAGTTTTGACTACCAGAAAAGGATCCAATAGCACTGCCAATATAAGAGAGCTTAATAATCACTGATATAATTTTAGGTCCCTCCCATCCTCTACCTTCTCTGAGGATATTGTTCCCCTTCTAAGAAGGGCTGAAACATCCACACTTTGGTCTTCTTTCTTCTTGAGTTTTATGTGGTCTTTTAGTTATACCATGGGTATTCTGAGCTTTTTGCCTAATATCTGCTTATCAGTGAGTATATACCATGTGTGCTCTTTTGTTACTGAGTTACCTGACTCAGGGTGATATTTTGTAGTCCCATCCATATGCCAGTGATTTTCATGAGGTCACTGTTTTTTAATAGAAGAGGAGTACTCCATTATTGAAATGTACCACATTGTATCTATTACTTTGTTGAGAGACATCTGGGTTCTTTAAAGCTTCTGATTCTTATAAAGAAGACTGCTATGAACATAGTGGAGCATGTGTTCTTGTTATAGGTTGGCGTATCTTTTGGGTGTATGCCCATAAGTGATATAGCTGGTTCCTCAGGTAGTACTACGTCCAATTTCTGAGGAACTGCAAGACTGACTTAGAGAGTGGTTGTACCAGCTTGCAATATCAACAGCAATGGAGGAGTGTTCCTCTCTTCCTCTACATCTTTGCCTGCATCTGCTTTCATATGAGTTTTTGATATTAGTCATTCTGACTGGTGTGATGTGAAATCTCAGGGTCATTTTAATTTGTATTTCCCTGATGAGTAAGAATGTTGAACATTTCTTTAGGTGCTTGTTGGCCATTCAATATTCCTCTTTTGATCATATTTTTGTTTAGCTCTATACCCCATTTTTAATAGTGTTATTTGGTTCTCTGGAGTATAACCTCTTGAGGTCTTTATATATATTGCATACTAGCCCTCTATAAGATGTAGAATTGGTAAGATTTTTCCAAATCTGTTGGTTGCCATTTTGACCTATTGACATTGTCCTTTGCCTTACAGAAGCTTTTCAATTTGATGAGGCACTATTTGCAGATTGTTGCTCTTAGAGCATAAGCTATTGGTGTTCTGTTCAGGAAATTTCCCACTGTGACCCTGTGTTCGAGGCACTTTTCCCACTTTCTCTTCTATTAGATTCAGTGTATCTGCTTTTATGTGGAGGTCCTTGATCCACTTGGACTTGAGCTTTGTACAAGGTGGTAAGAATGGATTGACTTGCATTCTTCTACATGCTGACCACCAATTGAACCAGCACCATTTGTTCAAAATGCTATCCTATTTCCAATGGTTGGTTACAGATTCTTTGTCAAAAATCAGGAGGTCATAGGTATGTGGATCCATTTCTGGGTCTTCATTTCTATTCCATTGATCAAATTGCCTGTCACTGTACCAATACCATGCAGTTTTTAGCACTATTGGTGATTCCACCAGAATTTCTTTTATTTTTGAGAATAGTTTTCGCTACCCACCCTGAGTTTTGGTTATTCCAAATGAAATCACAAATTGCTCTTTCTAACTCTATGAAGAATAGAGCTTGAATTTTAATGGAGATTGCATTGAATGTACAGATTACTTTCATCAAGATCGCCATTTTTTTAAACAATTAATACTGCCAATCAATGAGCAAGGGAGACATTTCCATCTTTTGAGATCTTATTTGATTTCTTTCTTCAGACACTTGAATTTCTTGTCATATAAATCTTTCACTTGCTTGGTTAGAATCACACAAGATATTTTATATGATTTGTGATTGCTGTGAAGGGTGTTATTTCCCTAATTACTTTCTCTGCCTGTTTATCCTTTCAGTAGAGGAAGGCTACTGATTTGTTTGAGTTAATTTTATATCCAGTCACTTAGCTGAAGTTGTTTACCAGCTATAGAGTTATCTGGAGGAAATTTTTGGGTCACTTAAGAATACTATCATATAATATGCAAGTAGGGATATTTTGATTTCTTCCTTTCCAATGTGTATCCCTTTGACCTCCTTTTGTTGTCTAATTGCTCTAGCTACAATTTCAAAGTAATATATTTAATAGGTAGAGATAGAGTGGGCAGCCATGTCTAGTCCCTGATTTAGTAGGATTGCTTCAAGTTTCTCTTCATTAAGTTTGAATTTGGCACCTGTTTTGCAGTATACTGTTTTTGTTCTATGCTTAGGTCTGGGCCTTGAATTACTGCTCCTTCCAAGACGTTTACCATAAAGAGGTGTTGAGTTTTCTCAAATGCTTTTTCAACATATAATATATTTTTTTCTTTGAGTTTGTTTTTATAGTTGATTATGTGGGTGTCTTACTTTATATTGAGCCATCTCTGCATTCCTGGAATTAAGCTCACTTGATCATTGTGAAATTTTTTCCCTGTGTTCCTGGATTCAGTTTGCCAAAATTTTATTGAGTATTTTTGCATTGATATTCATAAGGGAAATTGGTCTGAAGTTCTTTTCCTCTGTTGGGTATTATGTGGTTTAGGTATAAGCATAACTGTGGCTTCATAGATCAAATTAGATAGTGTTCCTTCTGTTTCTATTATGTGAATAGTTTGAAGAGTATTGCTATTAGGTCTTCTGTGAAGGTCTGATAGAATTCTGCTCTAATTCCATCTGGCCCTGGGCTTTTTGCTTGTAAAATTTTAATGACTGTTTCTATTTCTTTAGGGATTATGGGACTGTTTAGATGGTTTATCTGATCCTGATTTAACTTTGGTAACTGCCATCTGTCTAGAAAATTTTCCATTTCATCCAGGTTTTCCAGTTTTGTTGAGTATAGGCTTTTATAGTAGGATCCAATGATTTTTTTCTTAATTTCCTCAGTTTCTATTGTTATTCCCCTTTTAATTTCTGATTATGTTCATTTGGATACTGTCTCTGTGCCCTCTGGTTAGTCTGGCTACAGGTTTGTTTATCTTATTGATTTTCTCAAAGAACCAGCTCCTGGTTTTATTGATGCTTTGTATAGTTCAATTTGTTTCTACTTGATAGTTTTCACCTCTGCATTTGATTATTTCTGGTGGTCTACTCCTCTTGAGTGTATTTGCTTCTTTTTGCTCTAGAGGTTTTAGGTGTGCTGTTAAGCTGCTAGTATAGATCTCTAAAATTTCTTTTTGGAAGTAATCAGAGCTATGAGTTTTCCTGTTAGCATGGTTTTCCTTGCATCCCACAAGTCTTGGTATGTTGTACCTTCATTTTCATTAAATTCTAAGAAGTCTTTAATATCTTTATTATTTCTTTCTTTACCAAGTTATGTTTCAGTAGAGAGTTGTTCAGCTTCTACTAAGTTTATTTGAACTTTCTGTTGTTTTTGTTGATACTAAAGACAAGCCTTAGGCTGTGGTGATCTCTTAGGATGCATGGGATAATTGCAAACAGCTTGTATCTGTTGAGGCCTGTTTTGTGACTGATTATATGGTCAGTTTTGGTGAAGGTACCATGAGGTGTTGAGAAGAAGGTATATTCTTTTGTTTTATAATGAAATGTTCTATAGATATCTTTTGAATTCATTTGGCTCATAACTTCATTTAGTTTCACTGTGTCTCTGTTTAGTTTCTGTTTCCATGATCTGTCCATTGATAAGACATTTGGTGTATTGAAATCCCCCACTATTATTGTGTAAGGTACAATGTGTGCTTTGAGCTTTAGTAAAGTTTCTTTTATGAATGTGGGTGCCCTTGCATTGGCAGTATAGGTGTTCAGAACTGAGAGTTCATCTTTGTAGATTTTATCTTTGGTAAGTATGAAGTGTACTTCCTTATCTTTTTGATGACTTTTGGTTGAAATTCAATTTTATCTGATATTAGAATGGCTACTCCAGGTTATTCTTGGGCACTTTTTGCTTAGAAAATTGTTTTCCATCCATTTACTCTGAGGTAGTGTTAGTCTTTGACACTGAAGTGTGTTTCATGTATGCAGCAAAATGCTTGCTGCTGTTTACATAACCAGTGTATTAGTCTATTTATTTATATTGGGTAACTGAGTCCATTTATGTTAAGAGATATTAATGATCAGTGGTTGCTCCTTCCTGTTATTGTTGTTAGAGGTGGAATTGTGTTTGTGTGGCCATCTACTTTTGGATTTGTTGAAAGAAGATAAATTTCTTGCTTTTCTAGGGTGTAGTTTCCATCTTTGTTTTACTGTTTTCCATGTATTATTCTTTGAAGGCCAGAATTTGTGTTACTTTGGTTACATCACAGAATACCTTGTTTTCTCCATCTATGGTAATTGAGAGTTTTGCTGGGTAGAGTACCCTGGGCTGGCATTTGTGTGGTCTTAAGGTCTGTATGACACATACACAGGTTCTTCTGGCTTTCAGAGTCTCCATTTAGAAGTGTGGTGTGATTCTAATAGGTCTGCCTTTACATGTTACTTGACCTTTTTACCTTACTGCTTTTAATACTCTTTCCTTGTTTTGTGCATTTGGTGTTTTCATTATCATGTGATGGGAGGAATTTATTTTTTCATTCAATAATCTATTTTATGTTATATAGGCTTCTTGTATGTTCATGAGCATCTCTTTCTTTAGGTTAGGGAAGATTTCATGTACAATTTTGTTGAAGACATTTACTGGCCCTTTGAGTTGGGAATCTTCACTCTCTTCTATATGTATTATCTTAGGTTTGGTCTTCTCATTGTGTCCTTGATTTCCTTAATGTTTTGAGTTAGGAGGTTTTTGCATTTTGCCTTTTCTTTGACGAATGTGTCAATGTCTTTTATGGTATCTTCTATTACTGAGATTCTCTCCTCTATCACTTGTGTTCTTTTGGTGATGCTTGATCTATGACGACTGAACTCTTTCCTAGCTTTTCTATCTTCTGGGTTATCTCCCTTTTTTATTTCTTTATTGTTTTTATTTCCATCTTTAGATCATGGATGGTTTGCTCATTTCTTTGCTTGTTTGACTGTGTTTTCCTATGATTCATTAAGGGATTTTTGTGTTTCCTCTTTAAGTGCTTCTTCCTGTTTACCTGTATTCCCCTGTATTTCTTTAAGGGAGTTATCTATGTCCTTCTTAAAGTCCTCTATCATCATTATGAGACCTTATTTTAGATCAGAATCTTGCTTTTCTGGTGTGTTTGGGTTATCCAGGCCTTGCTATGGTGGGAGAACTGGGTTCTGGTGATGCCAAGTAGCTTTGGCTTCTGTTGATTAGGTTCTTCCACTTGCCTCTCACCATCTGGTTATCTGGTCTTGCTGTCTCTTGCTAGATCTTGTCCCCCCTGTGAGCTTGTGAGCCTATAATCTTAGTGAGTCAGCACTCTCTAGGCAAAATTTGGGTATGTAGGGAAGCAAGAATGTCATTTTCCTGCTGCTCTGCAGTTCCTGTTTCTTCTGGGTACTGGCTGTTCCCTCCTGGGCCACGTATTAGAGAAATTTGGTGGTCTCACCTGTGAACTTAGCTGTGACATCACTTCTAGGAGACCAGCTCTCTCTGGTCAGGATTTGGGAACAGAGAACTGTGGCATAGGTTTAGCTGCAGAACACAGCTCGAAACAAGAAGTGTTACATATATTTACTAATAACTGGAAAAGAATATTCTGGCAAAATCTTATAAAATTGGGTCTTGCCTATAGGTGTGAATCTTTAACAAATTAATCAGAAGCAGACCATCTCAGGAACATTACCTTCAGCTTGTCCTATTATGGCTACTGACATTTAACAATCTAAGTTCACAACAACTGTATAGTATTACTCTATTATAGTCCTCTAAGCTACTATGTCTATCTCCCAGTCAAAACCCCAGTAATACTTGCATTTTAGTATGGATATGGTCTTCTAGGCTCCAGGTGGTTTTCTCATGGTGTCTCCTGGATTCCCTACCTGTGTATTTTAGTTCCCCTTCTCTCTCTCTCTCTCCCTCCACTCTCTCTCTCTCTCTCTCTCTCTCTCTCTCTCTCTCTCTCTCTCTCTCTCTCTCTCTCTCTCTCTCTCTCTTTTGTCTCTCTCCTGTGTTGCTCTCTGTGTGTCTTCCTCCGCCTCTAGGCTAGGAGGAATTCCAGCCTTCCCACCCTATTCTCTCCCCTATTCTGCCACTGGATGGTCACATAGCATTTTTTGATGAATCAAGGAATAATTGAGGAACAATGCTTTTATGATATTGAGACAGAAGAGTCTCAGAATAAGGGAAAACAGATATGCAGACACAGAAACCAGAATTTGAATAATATTTACACAGGGCACAATAACATTGTGACTACATTTATTTCAGACAAGTGACAGGATGCAAGATCAGTTTTCCTATATTCACTGAGGTTTGATTTAATTTCTAATATGTGATCATTTTGGAGGACATTCAGTGAAGTGCTGAGATCCAATGTTCTTTAGTGTTTGGTGAGATGCTCTGTAGATTTCTGCTAGGCCCATTTTATTCTGATCTAATTTAACTTCTATGTTTCTTTGTTTCTTTTATTTTTTTCCTAGATAACTGATCTATTTTTGAGAGTAGTGCATTGAATTATTCACTTGTATTAGGATTAATCTGTTTGTTTGGTTTTTTTTAATTGTTATTTCCTGAAATTGGCTACACTTTTGCTTTGTGGAAATGTTCTAAACTTGTAATAGACTCATCATGGACTCTTCTTTTAAGGAGTATGAAGAGACCCTCCTTATCAGTTCTGAGTAGTTTTGGTTTGAAGTCTATCTTGTCAGATACTAGATCAAACATTCCTGCTTGATTCTTAATTCCATTTTCTTCAGAAATCATTTTCTAATCTTTTACTCTAAGATGGTATCTATCTTTGGTAGTAAGACATGTTGTTTTGGTTTCATGAAGGGGATAAATTCCATTTTCAAGCCAATCTACTAGTCTCTCTCTCTCTCTCTCTCTCTCTCTCTCTCTCTCTCTCTCTCTCTCTCTCTCTCTGTGTGTGTGTGTGTGTGTGTGTGTGTTTTAAAATTAGACATTTGAGACCATTAATATGGAGAGATATTAGTGGAGGATATGTCTGTGTTCCTGTCATTTGTTGATTTTGTATTGTTTTCTTAGACATCTTTTTTATTAACTTTCCTGATTACGTTTTCTTATTCCTGGGAGCCAGGTATGTGTGATAATCATTCTTTTTAGACTTAAGCACTACTTCTAGAATCCTCTATAGGAATGCTTAGGTGTCATAAATTCCTGTGTATTTTTATCAGTGAACGTTTTCATTTCTCTTTCAAATATAGGGCATAGTTTTACTATGCATCATACTCAAGTTGGCATTTGTGGTCTTTCAGAATTTGGAATGTATCCTTCCTTACTCTTCCACTTTAAGTGTTTCTAATTAGTACATCCTCCACTGTTTTTCTGATGGGCATGTCTTTGTAAGTGACATTGTTTGTGTCTGTCACAGTTTTTTAATGCCCTGTGTTTTCTATCTCCAGTACTTTAATTCTAGTATATTATGTGAAGTTTCTTTTCTGATCCTGTGTATTTGTTTTCTTTAGGCCTCTTTTACCTAATTGAATACCCCTTTCCTAAGATATGGGAACTTTTCAAGTATGACTTTATTGCAAATAATTTCTACGCTTTTGTTATTGCATTATTTTCCTCCTTTGTATCTAAATTGTGAAGGTTGGGTATTTTTTATGGTGTTACAAAGCTTTGCCCTTCCTACATTAAAATAAAATTTAATTTATTTTTCACCATTATTAAATGATAGAATTTCTCTACCTTATCTTCCAGTCCTGATATTCTCTCTTCAACACAATCCTCTCCTTTTTTATTAGATAATTTCTTTATATACATTTCAAATGCTATCCCAAAACTTCCCTATTACCCCCACACACACCCTGCTCCCCTACCCACCCACTTTCAATTCTTGGCCCTGGCATTCCCCTGTACTGGGGCATATAAAGTTTGCAATACCAAGGGCCCTCTCTTCCCAGTGATGGCCGACTAGGCCATCTTCTGCTACATATGCAGCTAGAGACATGCGAGCTCTGGGGATACTGGCTAGTTCATATTGTTGTCCCACCCCTTCAAGCTCCTTGCAAACCCCTTCAGCTCCTTGTGCGCTATCTGTAGCTTCTCCATTGGGGGCCCTGTGTTCAATCTTAGAGATGACTGTGAGCATCCATTTCTGTATTTGCCAGGCACTAGCATAGCCTCATATGAGACAGCTGTACCAGGGTCATATGCAATAGTGTCTGGGTTTGGGGGCTGATTATGGGATGGCTCCCCGGGTAGGGTAGTTAATATCCACTTATCAGTGAGTGCATATCTAATGACTTCTTTGTGATTGGGCTACCTCACTAAAGATGACATCCTCCAGATACAGCCATTTGTCCAAGAATTTCATAAATTCATTGTTTCTAATAGCTGAGTAGTACTCCATTTTGTAAATGTACCACATTTTCTGTATCCATTCCTCAGTTGAGGGACATCTGGGTTCTTCCAGCTTCATAAATAAGGCTGCTATGAACATAGTGGAGCATGTGTTCTTATTACCATTTGGAACATCTTCTGAGTGTATGCCCAGGAGAGGTATTGCTGGATCTTCTGGTAGTATTATGTCCAATTTTCTAAGAAACTACCAGACTGACTTCCAGAGTGGTTATACAAGCTTGCAATCCCACCAGCAATGGATGAGTGTTCCTCTTTCTCCACATCCTCAACAGCATCTGCTTCACCTGAATTTTTGATCTTAGCCATTATGACTGGTATGAGGTGGAATCTCAAGGTTGTTTTTATTTGCATTTCCCTGATGATTAAAAATGTGGAACATTTTTTTCAGGTGCTTCTCAGCCATTCATAGGTTTTCTACTAGGGTTACAGAGTTTTTCATTTCAAGCCTCATTTCAACTTGACTCTTTTTTTCAGAATTGTATTACTTTGTGGAACTCTATTTTTGCACTATTAATCAACTTCCCTATTGTTTTTAACACTTTGTTTTTAATTCTTCGCACTAAATTGTGGGGCTTTGGGCTATGCACAGACAGGCTGGTGTCCAGTCTAGCTGAGATGCTGAACTCTGGGACCCAGTGGTCATAATTTACCTATAGACAGAGTTCTCTCATGTCTCCTGGAACTCTGTATCCTGTCTAACTTACCGCCCCCCCCCCCAGCCCCCACAAGTGAAGCATGGCTAGAAGTCACATAGGCAATATCCCAAGCTTCTGACCCTCAGGCTGAACTTCTCCCCAGTTACCTAGCAACACAAAAGATAGCATTTCACTATTAAAGGGGCTGTTTGGCCCCTCCTTGCACTCTCACCCCTATCACTCCTTTGTTCTCTTGCTCTCTCCTCTCCTCTCCTCTCCTCTCCTCTCCTCTCCTCTCCTCTCCTCTCCTCTCCTCTCCTCTCTTCTCCTCTCCTCTTCCTCTCTCCCTCCTGCTCTCTTTTTCTCTCTAGCCCCCTCTCTCCCTCGCTCCCTTTCTCTCCCTCCCTCCCTATCTCTCCCTTCTCTCTTTCCCCTGCATGTCTACAGTAAACCTCTAAAACCATAGACAATCTCTGCTCATCAAGGCTGCACTCACTCTTACATGCTTGGAAACCTCTCTTCCCTCTTCCCTGTCTCCCATAACCCTGGGGCTACAGGCTGTGTCTCCGGGGCCCCCAAGTCAGGGCTGTTCCATGTCCACTCCCTGTCACGTGGGTTAGAGGCTTGGATGCCCACCTGGAACTGAGTGGAAGTTTCTGGCAGCCTTCCCACATCTGCCTGTCCAGAGCGTAGGTGGAACTCTGGCCGGACATGGGTCCTCCCTTATCCCCCTTCCCTGGCCCCCCTTTTTAGTTCCCACACTAAATTAGTGCCTTCTTTAGATTGTTTAGTATGATTTTTTAAAACTATAGCGTTATTTTCTTAACTGCCTTATTTATTTATATTCCAAATACATGTTATCCCCTTTCCTTGTATCTCCTGCAAGATTCCCACATCCCATAACTCTTCCCCTTTGTCTCTGAGAGGGTGCTCTCACAGTCTTGATAATTTTCATAAATGTTTTCCTGTAAGTTTCTCAAATTTTTCTCATTGGAATCCATTACTCTAGGATGTTTTTCTTGTTGATCCTTCAAACCACCTTTCTACTTTTCAATCAGACATTTACAATGTTCAGAAAGTTCAGAAATTTCAGTTAAGACTGAGCTCTCATTTTCCTCCCTGGGAATGGTACTTAGGGATCCAAACTCTACCCCTAGTTTCTCTCTGAAGTCAGCTGTTGTCCTGTGTCAGGTCTGCCGTCCATCTTGGTTCATTGATTCTGGCATTAGTTGTGGACCTCCCTGTGCCTGGGTTCCTTGCCCTGCTTTAGCTCTAGGCTTCCCCATTGGTCCACAGTTTCTGCTCTAATTATACAAACTACACAAATCTGTATGTCTATACCTGGGTCAACTTCTTGCTTCTTCCTAAGTCCTCAGTTTGTGCTGTGAGTCATAGAATTCCCCAGCCCTGTACCAACTTCCCTGAGTTAGCCTGGGTTTCCAGCCTGGATTCGCAGTTGACTGTGGATTGTGAAGCTTCCCATACCTCCGAATACCTTACTTTGGTTTTCTTATTTTCTTCTGAGTCCATGGCTTCCTTCACAAATTTTGAACTCACTATCCCTAGATGCCTTACTCTGAAGTCAGTTCTCATCTCTTTCCGAGGCCCGCAACCTCTATCATTCATTGTGGGACCCCCCCCCCAACCCTGACACCTGCTCCCTTTACCTTAGGCCAGTACCCTTTCCTTACTTGAGAACATGGCCTCTGTTTCATGTTTTGGAGGTTCCCTCAACCTTTGTCAGCTCTGAACTCTTCTTTGAGTTGTGGATTACCCTCACTTGAGTCTTTGCTCTGGATGGACTCTGGTCTCTCCCGTGGGTCTGTACCTTTTTTACAAGTTGGGGACCCAAAGCCTGTGCACCATGAGTTCATTTCTCATTGTCATGATTTTTTAAATAGGCATAAATATAGGCATAGATATAAAATGTCCTCTTAGAACTGTGTTCATTGTAATGTACAGATTTTCATACATTGCATTTTACTATTCATTTCCATCTAGTTATCTTTATTGCATTCTATTTCATGTTCAGAATTGAGTTCCTTATTTATGTCAGCTTTTTATTAGTAACATTATTAATTTCTCAGAACATATTTAGCATTTTGTCTAAGTCATTACTTGTGCTTTTGCAGTGGGATTTTTGCATGTGGATAGGAGCTTTTTGGGTCACGTTTCATCTTCCAGTAGCAATGTTTGTATTGTTCTGTAAGATAGTTATAGAGTTAAAGAATAAAGAAAAGGGCAAGTAGTAGGAAAGATATTCAAACTATCTTTATTTGCAAATAACTTTATCCTTTATCTAAAAGAACCTGAGAACCCACATAAAACCTTTTAGACCTAAAAATCCCAAACAAAAAAGTATAAAGAACAAGGACTTAGTAGTGCTTGTCTGCAAGACCAGCACTCAGGAAGTAGTCTGTTCTACCACTACTTTGCTACCAAAAAAGCAAAGAACATTATTTTAAATAGATTTTGGTAAGTAAAAATTTCATCCAGAAAAATAAACTGGTCATGACAAAACACCTGTTTTGAAATAGATTTTAGATGTGAAGTAAGGATACAAAAAATATATAAATAATAATAATAAAAAAACTAGTAGGAAGCATTGCTGCTGTGCTCTGGGGAGGCTTTGCAATTGGAAACATTTTCAGGAAGAAGTGACAGCTGGACAACCAGAGGACAGTACACAGAGCATACCTGAACATCAATCATAGCCCTGCATATTGCGCACAGACCCAAACATCACTCAAAGCCCTGTATATCACTGCACATCACTCACAGAACTGCACATCACTCTCAGCCCTGCAAACCACTCATCCTTTGCAATCTCTCAGTGTGTGATTGTACAGTGGCCTCATGCTAGTGTACAGTACCAGGAATACATAAGGAATACTCCCACAAGAATCATATTACAAAGAAAAGAATTAAATCATATGCAAATACTTACTTAGTCATAAACACATATTTATGGTGTTTCTACTATTCAACATAGGAAATTATCCCAGGGTCCCAGGCTCCCAGGCTCCCAGGCTCCCAGGCTCCCAGGCTCCCAGGCTCCCAGGCTCCCAGGCTCCCAGGCTCCCAGGCTCCCAGGCTCCCAGGCTCCCAGGCTCCCAGGCTCCCAGGCTCCCAGGCTCCCAGGCTCCCAGGCTCCCAGGCTCCCAGGCTCCCAGGCTCCCAGGCTCCCAGGCTCCCAGGCTCCCAGGCTCCCAGGCTCCCAGGCTCCCAGGCTCCCAGGCTCCCAGGCTCCCAGGCTCCCAGGCTAAGAAGTGCTTCATCTGCCATCAATCACACTGATACAATGATTTTAGCAATTCCTCATATTTGAAAATCCCTCTATATTTTATCTCAGCTATCTCTAGGTTTTATGATCATCACAATTTACATAGTTTCTCTGAAATTTAATTTCCTTGTGAATAAAATGTTGATTATTAGTAGTATTCATTGCAAGTATGAAATAAGGTCATGCTTTATAATCCATCTCATAGTTTAGGGTATACAGGGAGCACTAACTGTCTACAGTATACAGAGAGTGCTAACTTTACTCATTTATACTGCTAAAGCTGCAAAGTACCATTAGTGAAAAGCATGGGTATAAAGAAAAGAAAATAAACTCAGTGCAGACTTGCAGAAGACAAAGCTGGACCAGATGCAGGAGCACACTCCTGTGGTCTTAGTCAACCAGGAGACTGAGCCTGGGGAATTGATGGAACCCAGGAGTTTGAGACCAATCTGGGCAAAACAACTCACCAACCAATAAAGATACAACCAACAGTAACAAAAATTTCGGGATTGAACTCAAGATTTTTGTTTGTTTTCTGTTTTGTTTTTCAAGACAAAGTTTCTCTGTGCAGCTCTGGGTATCCTGGAACGCACTCTATAGATCAGGATGGCCTTGAACTTGGAAATCCACATACTGAGAGTTGGGATTAAAACTTTTGTCACCTCCACCCAGCAAGAACTTGTTTTAAACTATTAGAAGTTAGTTAAATAACAAAGGCATCCACATTCATTAAGGAAACTTTAGTAAAGCTCAAAGCACACACTGCACCTCACACAATAATAGTGGGAGATTTCAACACCCCTTCTCATCAATGGACAGATCCTGGAAACAGAAACTAAACAGGGACACAGTGAAACTAACAGAAGTTATAGAACAAATGGATTTAACAGATATCTACAGAACATTTTATCCTAAAACAAAAGGATATACCTTCTACTCAGCACCTCATGGTACCTTCTTCAAAACTGACCATATAATTGGTCATAAAACAGGCCTCAGCAGATACAAATATTGAAATTGTCTCATGCATCCTATCAGATCACCATGGACTAAGGCTGATCTTCAATAACAACATAAATAATAGAAAGGCAACATTCACATGGAAACTAAACAACAGTCTTCTCACTGATACCTTGGTCAAGGAAGGAATAAAGACAGAAATTAAAGACATTTTAGAGTTTAATGAAAATGAAGCCAGAACATACCTAAATTTAAGGGACACAATCAAAGCATTTCTAAGAAAAAAAAATCATAGCCCTGAGTGCCTCCAAAAAGAAACTAGAGAGAGCACACACTAGCAGCTTGACAAAACACCTAAAAGCTCTAGAACAAAGGGAAGCAAATTCAACCAAGAGGAGTAGATGGCAGAAAATAATCAAACTCAGGGGTGAAATCAACCGAGTGGAAGAAGGAAGAACTATTCAAAGAATCAATCAAAAGAGGAGATGGTTCTTTGAGAAAATCAACAAGATAGATAAACCCTTAGCCAGACTCACTAGAGGGCACAGGGATAGCATCCTAATTAACAAAAATCAGAAATGAAAAGGGAGACATAACAACAGATCCTGAAGAAATCCAAAACACCATCAGATCCTTCTACAAAAGGTTATAATCAACAAAACTGGAAAACCTGGATGGAATGTACAAATTTCTAGACAGATACCAGGTACCAAAGTTAAATCAGGATCACGTTAATGATCTAAACAGACCTATATCCCCTAAAGAAATAGAAGCAGTCATTAATAGTCTCCCAACAAAAAAAGCCAAGGACCAGATGGTTTTAGTGCACAGTTCTATCAAACCTTCAAAGAATATCTAATTCCAGTTCTGCACAAAATATTCCACAAAATAGAAGCAGAAGGTACTCTACCAAATTCATTCTATTAAGCCACATTTATTCTGATACCTAAACCACAGAAACACCCAACAGACATAGAGAACTTCAAAGCAATTTCCCTTATGTATATTGATGCAAAAATACTCAATTAATTTCTCGCTAACCGAATCCAAGAACACATCAAAACAATCATCCATCCCGACCAAGAAGGTTTCATTCCAGGGATGCAGGGATGGTTTAATATATGGAAATCCATCAACATAATCCATTATATAAAGAAACTCAAAGACAAAAACCACATGATAATCTCCTTAGATGCAGAGAAAGCATTTGAAAAAAATCCAACACCCATTCATGATGAAAGTCTTGGAAAGATCAGGAATTCAAGGTCCATACCTAAACCTGATAAAAGCAATCCATAGCAAACCAGTAGCCAACATCAAATTAAATGGTAAGAAGCTGGAAGCATTCCCACTTAAATCAGGAAATAAACAAGGCTGCCCACTTTCTCCCTACCTATTCAACATTGTACTTGAAGTCCTAGCCAGAGCACTTTGACAACAAAAGGAGATCAAGGGGATACAAATTGGAGAGGAAGAAGTCAAAATATCACTTTTTGCAGATGATATGATGGTATATATAAGTGACCCTATAAATTGCACCAGAGAACTCCTAAATGTGATAAACACGTTCAATGAAGTATCTTGATATAAAAATAACTCAAACAAGTCAATGGCCTTTCTCTACACAAAGGATAAACAGGCTGAGAAAGAAATTAGGGAAACAACACCCTTCTTAATAGTCACAAATTATATAAATACCTTGGCGTGACTCTAAGGAAGTGAAAGATCCGTATGATAAGAATTTCAAGACTCTAAAGAAAGAAATTAAAGAAGATCTCAGAATATGGTAAGATCTCCCATGCTCATGGATTGGCAGGATCAATATAGTAAAAATGGCTATCTTGCCAAAAGCAATCTACAGATTCAATGCAATCCCCATCAAAATTCCAACTCAATTCTTCAACGAATTAGAAAGGGCAATCTGCAAATTCATCTGGAATAACAAAAAAAACCTAGGATAGCAAAAACTCTTCTCAATGATAAAAGAACCTCTGGTGGAATGACCATGCCCATCCTAAAGCTGTACTACAGAGCAATTGTGATAAAAACTGCATGGTTCTGGTATAGTAACAGATAAGTAGACCAATGGAATAGAACTGAAGACCCAGAAATGAACCCATACACCTATGGTCACTTGATCTTTGACAAGGGAGCTAAAACCATCCAGTGTAAAAAGGACACCATTTTCAAGAAATGGTGCTGGCACAACTGGAAGTTATCATGTACAAGAATGCGAATTGATCTATTCCTATCTCCTTGTTCTAAGGTCAAATCTAAGTGGATTAAGGACTCCATATAAAACCAGAGACAGTGAACCTTATAAAGGAGAAAGTGGGGAAAAGCCTTGAAGATATGTGAACAGGGGGAAAATTCCTGAATAGAACAGCAATAGCTTGTGTTGCAAGATCGAGAATCAACAAATGGGGCCTCATAAAATTGCAAAGCTTCTGTAAGGCAAAAGACACCGTTAATAAGACAAAAAGGCCACCAACAGATTGAGAATGGATCTTTACCTATCCTAAATCAGATAAGGGGCTAATATCCAATATATATAAAGAACTCAAGAAGGTGTACTCCAGAAAATCAAATAACCCCATTAAAAAATGGGGCTCAGCCCTTCTTAGAATTGGGAACAAAAAAACCCATGGAAGGAGTTACAAAGACAAAGTTTGGAGCTGTGACAAAAGGATGGACCATCTAGAGACTGCCATATCTAGGGATCCACCCCATAATCAGCTTCCCAACACTGACACCATTGCATACACTAGCAAGATTTTGCTGAAAGGACCCAGATATAGCTGTCTCTTGAGAGACTGTGCCGGGCCTAGCAAACACAGAAGTGGATGCTCACAGTCAGCTATTGGATGGATCACAGGGCTCCCAATGGAGGAGCTAGAGAAAGTACTCAAGGAGCTAAAGGGACCTGCAACCCTATAGATGGAAGAACATTATGAACTAACCAGTACCCCGGAGCTCTTGACTCTAGGTACATATGTATCAAAAGATGGCCTAGTTGGCCATCACTGGAAAGAGAGGCCCATTGGACACACAAACTTTATATGCCCCAGTACAGGGTAATGCCAGGGCAAGAAAAATGGGAATGAGTGGGTATGGAAGTTGGGGGGGGAGTTTAGGGGGGACTTTTGGGATAGCATTGGAAATGTAATTGAGGAAAATACATAATAAATTTTAAAAAATGAAAAAAACTAAAAAAAAAAAAAAATGGGGCTCAGAGCTAAACAAAGAATTCTCACCCGAGGAATACGGAATGGATGAGAAGCACCAGAAAAAAATGTTCAGCATCCTTAATCATCAGGGAAATGCAAATCAAAACAACCCTGAGATTCCACCTCACACCAGTCAGAATGGATAAGATAAAAAATTCAGGTGATAGCAGATGCTGGTGAGGATGTGGAGAAAGAGGAACACTCCTCCATTGCTGGTGGAATTGCAAGCTTGTATAACCAGTCTGGAAAACAGTCTGGTTGTTCCATAGAAAACTGGACATAGTACTATGGGAGGATCCCAAAATACCTCTCCTGGGTATATATCCAGAAGATGTTCCAACCAGTAAGAAGGACACATGCTCCACTATTTTCATAGCAGCCTTAATTTTAATAGCCAGAAGCTGGGAAGAACCCAGATGCCCCTCAACAGAGGAATGGATACAGAAAATGTGGTACATTTACACAATGGATTACTACTCAGCTACTAAAAAGAATGAATTTATGAAATTCCTAGGCAAATGGATGGACCTGGAGGGCATCATCCTGAGTGAGGTAACCCAATCACAAAAGAACTCACATGATATGTACTCACTGATAAGTGGATATTAGACCAGATACTTAGAATACCCAAGATATAAGATTCAATTTGCTAAACGCATGAAACTCAAGAAGAACGAAGAGCAAAGTGTGGACACTTTGCCCCTTCTTAGAATTGGGAACAAAACACCCATGGAAGGAGTTACAGAGACAAAGTTTGGAGCTGAGATGAAAGGATGGACCATCTAGAGACTGCCATATCCAGGGATCCATCCCATAATGAGCCTCTAAACGCTGACACCATTGCATACACTAGCAAGATTTTGCTGAAAGGACCCTGATATAGCTGTCTCTTGTGAGACTATGCTGGGGCCTAGCAAACACAGAAGTGGATGCTCACAGTCAGTTATTGGATGGATCACAGGGCCCCCAATGGATGAGCTAGAGAAAGTACTCAAGTAGCTAAAGGGATCTACAAACCTATAGGTGGAACAACAATATGAACTAACCAGTACCCCCTGGAGCTCTTGTCTCTAGTTGCATATGTATCAGAAGATGGCCTAGTTGGCCATCAGTGGAAAGAGAGGCCCACTGGTCATGCAAACATTACATGTGTCAGTACAGGTGAACGCCAGGGCCAAGAAGTGGGAGTGGGTGGTTAGGAGAGTGTGGGGAGTATATGGGGGACTTTAAATGTAAATGAAGAAAATATGTAATTAAAAATAAATAAAAGAAACAGAAAAAAATACCACTTCTGGGTATATACCCTAAAGATCTCCCAACTTGTAATAAGGACATGTGCTCCACTATGTTCATAGCAGCCTGATTTATAATATCTAGAAGCTGGAAAGAACCCAGATGTCCCTCAACACAAAAATCGACAAAGAATATATGGTACATTTACACAAATGAGTACTAATCAACTATTAAAAATAATGAATTTATGTATTTCTTAGGCAAATGGTTTGATCTGGAGGATATCATCTTGAGTGAGATAACCCATTCATAAAAGAACACACATGATATGCACTCAGTAACAAGTGCACATTAGCCCAGAACATTGAATGCCCAAGATACAATTTGCAAAACGTATGAAACTCAAGAAGAAGGAAGATCAAAGTGTAGATACTTCATTCCTTTTTAGAATGGAAAACAAAATACCCATG
This sequence comes from Mus musculus, assembly GCF_000001635.26. Lineage (NCBI taxonomy): Eukaryota > Metazoa > Chordata > Mammalia > Rodentia > Muridae > Mus > Mus musculus. Next base: position 123,597,125 of record NC_000072.6, read on the forward strand.
GAAAAAGTTACAGAGACAAAGTTTGAAGCTGAGACAGAAGGAAAGACCATCCACTTGGGGATCCATTCCATAAACAACCACCAAACCCAAACACTATTGCATAGGCCAGCAAAATTTTCTGAAAGGACCCTCATATAGCTGTCTCTTGTGAGGATATGCTAGTGCCTGGCAAATACAGAAGTGGATGCTAACAGTTATCTACTGCATGTATAACAGCACCCCCAATGAAGGAGTTAGAGAAAATATCCAAGGAGCTAAAGGGATCTGCAACCCTATAGGAGGAACAACAATATGAACTAACCAGAACCTTCCAGAACGTGTGTCTCTAGGTGAATATGTAACAGAGTTTGGCCTAGTAGGCCATCAATGGGAGGAGAGGCCCTGGTCTTGTGAAGATTATATTCCCTACTACAGGGAAATGCCAGGGTCAGGAAGTGGGAGTGGGCGGGTTGAGTAGCAGAATGGAGTAAGGGGTATAGAGGACTTTCTGGATAGTATTTGAAATGGAAGTGAAGAAGATTAATGAAAAAAATTAAAAAGTAATCATGCTGATATAGTAATGGATACTTAATTCGTGAAGATATTTATTTTAACATCAAAATGCACAGAAAACTGGAAGTACATAACTATGCATGTAATTGAAATTGTATATAACACAGAACTAAAAGATATTTTCTATATAGTGGCCATGAAAAAAATGAAAAAAAAATATGAAGAGAAAAAATCCTAACAAATCATACCACTATAGGAAATGAAAAGTGAAGACAAAAGAAAAGTGTGAAACATTCAATAGATAGATAGATAGATAGATAGATAGATAGATAGATAGATAGATACTTCTATATTATTTAGGATTAAAAACAGATTTAGTATTTGCCATTTATATAAAAATGCTTAGAATTCATTAACCAACTCACAGAGATAGTACGTTCTGAGATCATGTTAACTTTCTATGTGTAAACCCACTGAAAGTGATGAAGGAAATCTAGTAATGAGTGGCATACTGCCTTCAAGTCATTACATAAGACCCAAACTATGTCTGCACCTGTGCATGTGTACAGTGGACCTGTATTAAACAGGACCTCAAACAAGACAAGAGCTTATCTTTCTTATCTATGGATATCAGGAAAACTTTCCATCCCTCCATAGCAATGCTTTCTTTGGTAATGCTTGTTAATGAAAAAAAGTATTCAGTACTTATTAGAGCTCACCATTTCCATATGAATTTCAAGTAGACATTATGAAAAAGAGGGTAAGCACACACACACACACACACACACACACAGAGAGAGAGAGAGAGAGAGAGAGAGAGAGAGAGAGAGAGAGAGAGAGACTATTTCCCCTGTTTCTCACTATGTACCACTGTATCCTTCCATCCCCCTCTCTAAACTCCTTCTTCGATGCCATTTGATTCCATATGGTTCTGTTTTACTTTTCTGGATATTGTAGTGACTCTGGGTTATAAAATTACAACCACAAATGCAGAGCTAAGATGAACAAGGAAGAGAGGAAACCTGTTGCTTTGGCCTCTGTGTCTTGGTGTTCTTGCTCAATATAATGTTTTCTAATTCCATCCACTTACCTGCATTTGTTTTCTTTCTATTGTGTCTTAGCTATGCCAATTCCTCTCTGAAGTCCAGTATTTTCTATATGGAGTTCATTTGGTGGATGTAAATTCTTTTCACCACTTATACAGTGGAAAGATTTGTCATTTTCCTTCAACTGTAGCAGACAATTTTATTGGGTACAATAATCTAGGTTGGCATTCATGGTTCCTTCTAAAAAATCATTATGTATTCTTCTCTTATACAGTACATTCTTACCACAGCTTCACCTCTCTCTAATTTCCCAGTATTCTCTCACACCTCCCTCCTTCTTCCCCAGAAACACTCGCTGCTGCATGTCTCCTAAGGGAAGGCCTGTCAGGAATATCAACTCAATATAACACACCAAGATGTAATAAACACTCACGTCAAGCCTGGACAAGGCCACCCTGTATGAGAAAAGGGAACCACAGACCAGGCAACAGAATCAGAGACTGCCCTCCCATTCTCAGGACTCCCCCCCCCCTCCACACACACACAAAACCCTCAACAAAAAGAGCATATATAGAGAGGACATAGAACAAACTCTCATGTTCTGTGATTGGTGCTTCAGTCTGTGTGAATCCTAGTGAACCCTGCTTAGTTGATGCCACACATTCTCATGTTGTTCTCAACCTCTAATGTGGGAGACCCAATGGAGACTTCAAACTTGGGCTCCTTCTCCCATTATCCCTCCCTTATCCTCTCTCACATTCTTCTCTGAAAGGGTAGGCAGCCATGGTACTTCAAGTCTCTGCTAGACAAGGCACATACTCTCTCACTGTAGCCAGAAAAGGCAGCCCAGCTAGAAGAACATATCCCAGAGACAGCAACAGCTTTTGGGATAGCCCCCAATCCAGTTGATTGAGACCCACATAAAGACCAAGCTGCACATATGTTACACATGTGTTGGGGGACCTAGGACAAGCCCTTATTTGTTCTCTGGCTGTGGTTCAGCTTTTGAGAGCTCCAAGGTTTCAGGTTAGTTGATTCGGTTGTTCCCACAATCTTTCATCCTATTCTTCCTCAATTGTCCCAAAGCTCTATCCACTGTTTGTCTGTGGGTGTCTGCCTCTATCTGAGTCAGTTAGTGGGTGGGTCCTCAAATAGGTCAATCATACTAAACTCTTGTATGCAAATATACAGAGTATCATTATTACTGTCAGTGATTGCAGCTTGTCAATGGGATGGATCTCAAGTTGGGCCGGTTATTGGTTGGGCGTTCTCTCAGTCTCCACTCTATCACGAATCCCTCTATTTCATGTAGTCAGGGTAAATTGGGGGTTGAAAGGCTTTGTGGATGGGTTGGTGTTGCTATCACTACACCAGGGTTCCTAAATGGCCACAGGAAGCAGCCTCTCCAGGCTCCATATCATCAATGCTATGAGTAACAGCTAAGGACACCCCTCCCCCATTGATTCTTTGATGCTTCCCCTATCTCAGGTCCCTTTCTCTTCCTGGAAATGCACTCTATGCCTCCTCCATTGCTTGCAGATTTCCATTCACTTTCACGGCTATCATGATATCCATCTCCTCTGGCTCCCCCACACCTGTCGCCAAATCTCCTCAACTGTTCAGCATATTCCCTCTCTCACCTAGTTCCCTCCTGCCCTCTGCCTTCCACTACCATTATATTCCTGATTCCAAGTGAACCTCAAACATCCTTGCTTGGCCCTTCATCCTGTCCAGACTCCTTGGCTTAGTGGAGTGAAGCATGGGCATCATTATTTTATGGCTAATATCCACTTATAAGTGAATACATACTATGTATGTCCTTTTGGGACTGTGCTATATAGATGATATTCTCAATATCCATCTATCTACATAGAGAATTCTTGATGTCTTTGATTTTCAGAGCTGAATGATATTCCATTTTGTAAATGTACCACATTTTCATTATCCATTATTCAGTTGTGGAACAACTACACATTTTTCAATTTTTGGCTATTTTGAATGAAGCTGTTATGTTAGGAAAGTGTCTTAGTGGGATTGTGGAACATCTTCTGAGTATATGCCCAGGAGTGGTGTAGCTGGATCTTGAGGTAGAAATATTTCCAATTTCCTGAGAAACTGTCAAACTGATTTCCAAAGTGGCTATATTACTTGTCACTCCCACCAGCAATGGAAGAGAGATTTTTTGCTCTACATCCTTGCCAGCATATATTATCACTTGAGGTTTTTAATCTTTGCCAGTCTGATCAGTGTAAGACGGAATCTGAGATGATTTGATTTACATTTCCTCGATGACTAATGACTTTGGATGTTTCTTAAAATTCTTCTTAGCTATTTGAGATTCTTATGTTGAGGATTCTGTTCATCTTTATGCCCCCCCCCCTTTTTTTTACAAAAACTTTGTGCTTTCAAGAGGTCCCATTTATCAATTGATAATCTTATATAGTAAGACATTGTTTTCCTATTCAGCAAATTGCCCCTATACCAATGCATTTAAGGATATGTCACATTTTCCTCTAAGACATTTAGTGTATTCAGTTTTATGGTGAGGACCTTTTTCCACTTGGACTTGAGTTTTTGAAAGATGATAAATGTGGATCTATTTTCATTCTTTAGAATGTAGACACCCAGTTAGAGCAGCATCATTTATTGAAGATGCTTTCTTTTTCCATTGTATGGTTTAGGCTACTTTATCGAAAGTCACATGTCAATATGTTGCGAGTCGTCCAGCGGCTCACAAGGACGGGTACACCTGAGTGGCAGGCCAGTGCTGAAAGAGAGAAAAACTAGGCGGACAAGACAGAGATGGAACCAAGACAGTATTCTGATCAAGGCTCAAATTTTTAATGGTGGACGCACTTTATAAAGGAGGGGGAAAGCCCATTCCTGCCAATTCATCCTTGGAGCCCAGCTGCAGGTGACCATGTGTAGGATCTGATGTAGTCTCCAGAATAGCTAGCCCGACTCCCAGCAGGTAGCAGCAGCAACAGTGGCTGAACATTAGAGTGATCTAGGGAGGCAAGCTCCTCCCTAGATAGTCGCCTTAGTGGCAACAAAGTAGTGGTCTGGTTCATCAAGCTTCAGGTTGTGGGGAGAGGTTACATCAATATATGTGTGCATTTATTTCTTGGTCGTTGAGTCAATTCCATTGATCAATGTGTGCTATGGCTCTTTGGTACAACTTGAGGACACATTTCTCTTGAAATTGTTTTCTTGTTCAGGACTGTTTTGACTATCCTGAGTACTTTCTTTGTTTTTTTTTTTTGTTGTTGTTGTTATTTTTTGTTTTTCCATATGAAATTGACAATTGCTCTTTCAAGGTGTATAAAAAATTATGTTGGAATTTTGATGGGGTTGCTCAAATCAGGAGATGGCTTTAGGTAAGATGACAATTTTAATTATGAAAATTCTACCTTGTCTTAGTCAGGGTTTCTATTCCTGCACAAACATCATGACCAAGAAGCAAGTTGGGGAGGAAAGGGTTTATTCGGCTTACATTTCCATACTGCTGTTGATCACCAAAGGATGCAGGACTGGAACTCAAGCAGGTCAGAAAGCAGGAGCTGATGCAGAGGCCATGGAGGGATGTTCTTTACTGGCTTGCCTCACCTGGCTTGCTCAGCCTGCTTTCTTATAGAACCAAGACTACCAGCCCTGAGATGGTCCCACCCACAAGGGGCCTTTCCCCCTTGATCACTAATTGAGAAAATGCCTTACAGTTGGATCTCATGGAGGCATTTCCTCAACTGAAGCTCCTTTCTCTGTGATAACTCCAGCTGTGTCAAGTTGACACAAAACTAGCCAGTACAATTGACCCCTTGTCAACTTGACACACAAAAACATCACTAGTAAGCCTCAACCCTTACAATCTTATTCATCCCCATTCTAAATAACTTTAAAAGTCCCACAGTCTTTACATATGCTTAAAATTTCAATCTCTTTAAAATATCCATCTCTTTTAAAATCCAAAGTCTTTTTACAATTAAAAGTCTCTTAACTGTGGGCTCCACTAAAACAGTTTCTTTCTTCAAGAGGGAAAATATCAGGGCACAGTCACAATCAAAAGCAAAAGTCAATCTCCAACTGTCCAATGTCTGGGATCCAACTCACGATCTTCTGGGCTCCTCCAAGGGCTTGGGTCACTTCTCCAGCCAGGCCCTTTGTAGCACACGAGTCATCCTCTAGGCTCCAGATGCCTGTACTCCACTGCTGCTGCTGCTCTTGGTGGTCATCTCATGGTACTGGCATCTCCAAAACACTGCATGACCCCTTCAGTCCTGGGCCATCAATTGCAACTGAGGCTGCACTTTCACCAATGGCCTTCCATGGCCTCTCACTGTGCCAAGCCTCAGCTGCTCTGCTCAACTCCTTCATGCCTTCAAAACCAGTACCACCTGGGTGACCCTTACACATTACCAAGTCCAGCCACAGCACAAGGTACAACTTTGGCTATATCTGGAACACAGCCACTGTGCTTTCAGAAAATACTTCCCAGAAGATGTCACCTCAATGATGCTGGTCTCTTCTTAATCACCGCTAATTTCTTAGCTCCAGCTAACCAGCATCAATAGTCCCAGTAATGCAAAGTTTTTGCTTTAGTAGTTCTGGTATCTTGTTAATCACAGCTGATTCTTCAGCCCCAGCTAACCAGAACTACAGAATCTTCACAATCAAAACAGGAATGGCCCTGAAAAGAGTCTTTAATTTTCCCTCTGAAATTTCACACACCAGAGCTCCAACTTCTGCAGTGTTCTCAACATTATCTTCCAAGCTCCTACACAACATCCGACAGAGGTCTTAACAATGGATGGATCTTCAAGCCCAAAGTTCCAAAGTCCTTCCACAGTCCTCCCCAAAACATGGTCAGGTTGTCACAGGAATACCCCACTCCACTGGTACCAATTTGTCTTAGTCGGGGTTTCTATTCCTGCACAAACATCATGACCAAGAAGCAAGTTGGGGAGGAAAGGGTTTATTCGGCTTACATTTCCATACTGCTGTTGATCACCAAAGGATGCAGGACTGGAACTCAAGCAGGTCAGAAAGCAGGAGCTGATGCAGAGGCCATGGAGGGATGTTCTTTACTGGCTTGCCTCACCTGGCTTGCTCAGCCTGCTTTCTTATAGAACCAAGACTACCAGCCCTGAGATGGTCCCACCCACAAGGGGCCTTTCCCCCTTGATCACTAATTGAGAAAATGCCTTACAGTTGGATCTCATGGAGGCATTTCCTCAACTGAAGCTCCTTTCTCTGTGATAACTCCAGCTGTGTCAAGTTGACACAAAACTAGCCAGTACATACCTTTCTATAGGCATGGGAAATCTTTCCATCTTCTGAAGTCTTCTTTGATGGATTTGAAGTCCTTGTCATACAGATCTTTCACTTGCTTGGTTATTGTTACACCAAGATACTTTATGTTATTTGTCGCTATTGTAATAGGTATTGTTTTCCTAACTTCTTTCTCAATCAGTTAATCATTTTTATAATGGAGGGCTACTAATTTCTTAAAGTTAACTTTCTTTCCAGCCTCTTTGCTGGAGCTTTTTATCAGCTGCATCTGTTCTCTCAGAGAATATTTGGAATCGCTATTGTAAACTATCATGTCATCTGCAATTAAATTCGTATAAAAAATTTTTCCCCATTGTTCAATGTCTTATCATGGTTTATGCTGGATTTTCAGAATAATTTTTATATATTTTATCAACGGAGGTAGCTTTATAGCTTTGTTTACAATGCTATGCTTCTAGGTATTTTCACTTTCATAATCAATGCCTTCAATGGCAGCAGTTGGGAGGCACAGTCGGATGGTATCTTTGAGTTAAAGGCCATAGAAGGCATAACTGTGACTTGAATTTTTTCTTGCTAATCATAATAGAGTTTTGTTTTTTTATTTCTCTCTCTCTCTCTCTCTCTCTCTCTCTCTCTCTCTCTCTCTCTGTGTGTGTGTGTGTGTGTGTGTGTGTGTGTCTCTCTCTCCGTGTGTGTGTGTGTGTGTGTGTGTGTGTGTGTGTGTGTGTGTGTGTGTGTGTGTGTGTGTGTTTTGCCTGCCCCTATGTCTAGTTTCCAAAGAGGAAAAAAAGGAAGTCAGATCCCTAGGAAGTGGAGTAAACAAACTCAAGGACAGAAATGCTATAATCATCTAATTTGATAAAGATTTTGATAAAAATCCAATACTCCTTCAAGGCAAAAGTTCTGAAGACACTAGAAATAGAAGGAAAAAATTCTCAACAAAGTAAAGGCTAAGACTAACAAGCACAGAGATAATCAGGTATAGATCATACTGAATGAGAGGAAATCCTAGTATTCTCATAAATTCAAGAATGAAAATGATTTCTGTCTTCTCTACTCACATTGATTTCAGAGCTTTAGCAATAAAACGGGAGAAAACAATAAAAAGAATACAAATGGGTAAGGAAGAGTTCAGCATGCTTTATTGGAAGATGATATGTTTCTCTGAATGCAACATCCTAAAATTCCACCCAATTTTGATTTCCTAAAAAGAACATCAGAGTATCAAGATATAAACAAAATATTAAAAATTGATTATTCCCTACACCAATAACAAATATATTGAGAAATAAATCAGGAAAACATTCCAAAAAATAAAAAGGTTCCCAAAAAACATTAAACCTAAACATAAAAGTGAGATTTCAATAATAAATATTGGGTTTTATATAGGAAAGGCAGGGTTTTTCATGCATAGTGCCAGTGTTATTTTATTTCAGTTGATGGAAGTTTTTGTTTTATTTTGGTTTTTTTTTTTTCTGTTCTGTCAACACGATACAAGCAAAAGCAGTAGTTCTCAACCTGCCCACTCAAACAATAAACTTATCTTTGTTGCTACTTTCAAATAAATAAATAAATAAATATGTTAAAACACTGAAAAAGAGAAATTAAAGAAGGCATGAGAATATGGAAATTGTTCTTATCCTCATGTACGGGCAGAATACTATTGTAAAAACAATTATTGTACCAAAGTAACCTATTGGTTCAATGTAAGCCAATACAAATTCCAGTGACATTGTTCACACTATTAAAATAAGCAACATTAAACCACAAGTAATATTAAAAGATATGTATTAGTATTGTTTGCAAATTAATATTTTGTTTATTGTAAATTATAATTGTAGAACCTACTTGGTCAAAGTAGATTCAAATCTGGCCTGGAGAACTAGAAGACTGGTGGGAGGGTAAGTTGAGATGTGTTCAACATGGAGTATGTACTTATATGAAAATGTTTTATAAAGAGAAAAGATGCAGTGGCCCTGTCTCTAATCTATGGCTAAGGAGCAATGGAAATATAAAGCATGAGTGTGCTGTACTTGATCTCCAACTGAAATTCATCAGGTTTCCCTCAGCATTAGAAACTAACTTCTGGAATTACCAGGTCATATTTTTCCAAACACTTTTAGTAGGAATGAATCGAAAATTGTACTAAGAGACTCGAATGCTAAAGATATACATAGAGATGATCATATCTTCTCTATCTCTCTATCAAATAAAACATAAAATACAATTTAAGAGACGATAAGTATTGAATACTATTTATTGTTACATTATGTGATGTAGCTAACAGAGGCCAAAGGAAAAATATTTTAAGGACCAAGCCAGAAAACAGCCAAGGAAGAGGAAACATTAATCTAGATATTGAAAAACCCAGAAAATCCTAGATTGGATGAAAAAACTAAAATATTTTTTATCATTGTTGAACCAGAGAATTTTCCAAAATAGTATAAACTACAATCTGATTATGTACCATGTCAATGTAATAAAAAATGTGGTACATTTACGCAATGGAGTATTACTCAGCTATTAAAAAGAATGAATTTATGAAATTCCTAGGCAAATGGTTGGACCTGGAGGGCATCATCCTGAGTGAGGTAACCCAATCACAAAAGAACTCAAATGATATGTTCTCACTGACAAGTGGATATTAGCTCAGAAACTTAGAATACCCAAGATATAAGATAAAATTTGCAAAACATGAAACTCAAGAAGAACGAACACCAAAGTGTGGACACTTTGCCCCTTCTTAGAATTGGGAACAAAACACCCATGGAAAGAGTTACAGAGACAAAGTTTGGAGCTGAGACAAAAGGATGCACCATCTAGAGACTGCCATATCCAGGGATGGATCCCATAATCAGCCTCCAAATGCTGACACCATTGCACACACTAGCAAGATTTTGCTGAAAGGACCCTGATATAGCTGTCTCTTGTGAGACTATGCGAGGGCCTAGCAAACACAGAAGTGGATGCTCACAATCAGTGATTGGATGGATCACAGGGCCCCCAATGGAGGAGCTAGAGAAATTACCAAAGGAGCTAAAAGGAACTGCAACCCTATAGATGGAACAACAATATGAACTAACCAGTACCCCCAGAGCTCGTGTCTCTAGCTGCATATGTATCAAAAGATGGCCTAGTTGGCCATCAGTGGAAAGAGAGGCCCATTGGTCATGCAAACTTTATATGCCTCAATACAGGGGAACACCAGGGCCAAAAAGTGGGAGTGGGTGGGTAGGGGAGTGGGGGGGAGGGTATGGGGTACTTTTGGGATAGCATTGGAAATGTAAATGAGGAAAATACCTAATAAAAATATTAAAAGAGAAGAAAAGGGAAAATAATCACAAAAAAAGAAAAAATAAAAGGAGATACAATTTCATAATTTCAATGTGATAAAATTTAAGTGTGATAAAGACTAAGTAGCTTCTACAGTTTGCATCTTTTTGATAGATACTGTGATTGAGGTCCCAATTATTCAAATATAATTTAGAAAAAAAATTAGGCGGTCCTGACAAAAAATATTTTTGTTAAAATAATGCATATATATTGAAATTCTAGGTAATATGTATGAATATGTACCAGTAGACTACTATAGAAATAGAAGAAACGGGGGGTTTAAAAAAAAAGAAAGAGAAGAAACTTTACTTCTAATAGGAAAATGATAAAAGTCCCAAATTATACATGAAGATTAACATAATTTTACATAGAGAGATTTGATATTAAACCAAAGAAAAGATTGAATATAGTTAAGTTATACTACTGCTCTAAATTACTAAAGGATGCTTAGGAAAGGTAATAAATCAGAGAAAATATAATGTATGCCGTATCTATACATTACTGAAAACTGACAATTTTAACAATGTAAAATTTAACAATAGAAATTGATATATATGACAAAGCAAAGAATTAACACAAGGCTCACAGTGAGGCTTCCCTCTGGAGAACTGCAATGAAAGGAACATTCGTGAGGAACAAAAAAAAAGTGTCATTAACTATTGTAATATTTCTTAAGCAAAATTGCACAAATAGATTATTTACGGAATAAGAAGTTTTTAAAGAGTTCATGACATTATTCCTCCATGTATTTATAAATTATAATCCAGTAATAGAATTGTAATGTTTTTGAGAGATAACTGGATAATGGATAATCCCCATTAACCACATAGTGATTTCAGCAGTTTCCCCATTTACAAACACCTGAATGTCAGAAAATTAATTAGCAACATATATTTGATGAACGTAATCTTTTAGATGAGCTGCAAACAGGATGCGAGATAACTGCCATCCACCTGAACGTCCCCTGAAACTTCCTATCTGCCTGTCAATGCTATGCTTTGCTTTCACCATGGTGGTGCACAGCTTCAAGAGAGAAACTGACTCAAATAACAGGAGGTTCTTTCCATGAGTGTGACAAACTGCTTAGCAGCTTTTCAGAGTGAAGGCTCCTCCTCTTTAAAGTGGTAAGACCCTACAAGGGCTTAGTTGCTGATACCTTTAAAAGAAGTGTTTCTATGCCCAACAAGTAATACATTTTGAACAAACTTTATTTTACCCATAACATAGCAGATTTCAGCAGAATTTTCTCCACTGTTTTTATGGCCAAATAGAAGCAACTCATTCCAATATTGTATAAATGTAAATAAAGGAAAGTTAAGCAAAAATTGTGACACCAAGTAGCCTAAGAACAATGTTTCTTAGATGTTTCTTGGCCTTATAGTGGTACAATATTGCAGTGCACAAACACTCTCTTTAGTTTAAAACTATGGATGGTATAAGTAAATCTTGTTTTAGAAAATAAACAAAACAACTTTGGTCATGTAGATCTCTCAGAGCATGTTTTTAACCATGGGTGAGAAATGACTTCTTCCATTGTCACAAGCTACAACTTGGGTTTGCCCTTGGAATGATCTGGTCATCATGTTTAAAGCTATTTCTTGGCTAGATAAAATCAAATACATGAACATATCCCTGTTCTAGGATGCATGATTTAACAGTTCCCCATGTTCTGTTGAATCCTTGGCCTTGAACCTCATGTCTTGGTCCACATTTACCTTCAAATACATTCCCTGCATGAAAATAGAATCAAATGGATATGAATGATATCAGTTTTCATTAGGTGAACCTGTACAAGACAATGTTAAACTCCCAACTCTGCGAGTGAACAGCAAGCACACCATAAAGCCTGGCTGTATCTTCTACCCACTGATGTGTGGGATATTCTCAGGATGAGCAAGTCTGTGAATCCCACTGGGACTCTGCCTAAGATCTTATCCATGTTGTTCTACCTGAATAGTGAAAAGAGCACAAAACCCTCTGAGACTCTGAAATTTCAATGACATATTGTCTTGTTTGTGAGACTCTATAAAATTGAGAAGCAGAAACCATGAGATTTCTGTAGCATAACCCATGGTTGTTTTAAAATTAATTTGTATAACAATAACTGCATATGACTAACAAAGAGGAAGCACATTTTTAAAAAACCTAATACTTATATTTACACAGAAATGATTTTCTTTAATTCTCACGCTTAATTCTTTACAAATCTCTTACATTATGTTGAAAATTAGAGATATGTGATTTAAAGAATCATATAGTAGGCATACCAGAAGTCACCTCTACTTAGCAATTCTAACTTGTGAAGGCTTTGTTTACTGTGTCTGGTCATCTCCAATGACAGCAGGGACACTTGACTAAATAGCACTTGCCATAGTTAAGATAAATTCATTGACTTTACACTATTCTTTTGAATCTATATTCCTACATAGTTCATTTTACACAAATCATAATAAATTCCTTTGCCTTAAGGAGGAAGTCATTTAAAAAACTTCTTTCTAGAATGGCCACCTGACCTCAGTAGGATCACATAGCATTTGGGAAGGAATATACAGAGTAGTAAGATAGAACTGGAGGCCAGAATTGAAAGAATCTCCACTGCCACCATGGTTTTACCTTTGGAGCTCAGGTATGTGGGTACAAAAGTAATCCACACAGTGCAGAAAACCAACATGCTGAACGTGATTGTTTTTGCCTCATTGAAGCTCTCTGGTAGCCTTCTGGCCAGAAAAGCAATAAGCAAGCTGAGGCTGGACAGAAAGCCCAAGTACCCTAGAACACAATAGAATGCAAGGGTGGATCCCTCATTACACCAGAGGATGATTTGCCCAAACTCTGAGTGCATGTCAGCATCAGGGAAAGGGGGATATGTTCCCAGCCAGACTGCACAGATGCACACTTGAATGATGGAACCACAGCAGACTATAGCATTTGAAAGTCGTGTCACCATCCACATTTGCAATGTGCTTCCTGGTTTGATGGCTGTGAAGGCCACAACCACAATGAAAGTCTTTGCCAAGATAGCAGACACAGCAACAGAAAATACAACCCCAAAGATCATTTGTCTCAAGACACAAGTGACTGTGCTAGGTTGGCCAATGAATATTAATGAGCAAAAGAAACAGAGCATTAGAGAAACTAGGAGGACATAGCTGAGATTTCTGTTATTTGCTCTGACAATGGGTGTGTCCCGATAGTGGATAAATAATCCTAAAATCATGGCTGAAAAGGCAGATAAACTAATGGCCAAGGAGACCAAAACAGCTCCCAGAGTATCTTCATGGGACAAAAATATCTTAATTTTAGGAAGACAGTTATTCTTCTGCTTATTTGGATACTGATCTTCAGGACACTTGATGCACTGATCCATATCTGAAAGGGAAGCACATTTGTTTATTATATTCCTCTGGTGAGACCACAGATGGACATTTATGATGTATATCTTAAGTGGAATCACTGTTGAATTCTGAAAGAAATGTCCCTGGTTATATTCACTGAATCATAATATTATAAAAAAAAAAAAACAACCATAGATGAATTAGTTCCTCTTACTTCACGAGAGAAAAATCCAGATACCCTTCAATCCATGGAGTCTTCAGAAAGTGGACTTGAAAAATATGAAAGAGTCATTAATATAGAAATGAAATGAAGGGAAATCAGAAAATATAAAAATTACATTTGATGACATATGAAAGGAAGAAAAAATACACTTTGAAGTGTTTATTTTTTTCCATTTTGTACATTTTGTTCTTAAAATATCTTTTTATTGCTTGAGAAATTCATAAATGCCTATATGTTTTGATCAAATGCAGCACCCATTTCTTTGCCCTATATTTCTTTCTCTTACCCCCTCCAATAATTGTTCCTCTGAACTTTATGCTTTTTTGTTTTTTTTTTTAATCCCACTATGTTCACTGAATCCTGTGTGTGTCCATAAGGATATAGAATCTTCTACCATAACATGGGTAGCCAATCATGACCACATATCTGAAGAATACTGACTCTTTCACTCCAGCATGCATCAACTACCAATAGCTCTTTGTGAGGGCTGGTTCAATATGAGCTTGTCCCCCATCAATTTGGGGTTATGGTCTGGCTTGCTTTGTTGCTTCTGTGAGTTTCAATACTCAAGTACCCTGTCATATCTGATAAATACTGCTTCACTACAGATATCCTCTATCTGGCTCTTACAACCTTTCTACCTTATATTCCACTATGTTCCCAGAGCTCTTATTTCTGGGCGCTCTTAGTTATTACTATGGAAAGCCTAGAAGGTAAAACTTGCCAACGTTACTGACACCCATGTTTAGGAGCAGTGGTATTTTCTTTTGTTTCTTTGATTTTGATTTCACCAAATGATGTATCATTGTCTTAGAAATAATGATTTAGGCAATACATTTTAGAGGTGAATATATTCTTCTTATGATAAAAACAAGTGCATGTTTGCTTGAATTCCATAAAACTCTTCACTGAATTCTAAATTTTATTGTTGGAAAAATAATTTTGCACTTAATTTTCAACATACATTTATTATATACATTTATGTTTTTGAGGTATCTGTACTTTCACAGAAAAATTTAGTAAGTTTCTTCACATAGTGTCCCTTTTTAAAAAGATACAAGTAGAGGTAAGTCTTTGAATATTTAAGACAAATCCAGTGGAATAGAAAGCCTTATTCACTAATCTTATACTTCATTTACTCTGAAGGACACTTGTATAGGACCAAACTTTAATAGGGAATATGATTATAGCAAGTCACTGTATTACATATCTGTAACTCTCATAATGAGGAGACAGAAATAGGAGGATTACTAGCCAGTCTTGTCTACATACCACATTCCCAGCCAGCCAGGATTTCATAGTGAGGCCTTGCTTCAAAAGGAAAGAAAAGAAAAGGAAAGGAAAGGAAAGGAAAGGAAAGGAAAGGAAAGGAAAGGAAAGGAAAGGAAAGGAAAGGAAAGGAAAGGAAGGGAAAAAGGGAATAAAGGGGGAAAAGGAAAAAAGGGGGAAAGGGAAAAAAGGGGAAAAGGAGAAAAAAGGGAAAGGGGGGAAAGGGCAAAAAAGGAAAAAGAAGGGAAAAGGGGAAAAGGGGAAAAGGGCAAAAGGGCAAAAAGGGCAAAAAGAGCAGGAAAGGAAAGGGAAGGGAAGGGAAGGGAAGGGAAGGGAAGGGAAGGGAAGGGAAGGGAAGGGAAGGGAAGGGAAGGGAAGGGAAGGGAAGGGAAGGGAAGGGAAGGGAAGGGAAGGGAAGAGAAAGGAAAGAAAAAGAAACTGATAAAAGAAAAAAGGAAAGTAGAAAAATTTGCATATTTGACTGTGAGGTTCTGAGTCAAATTTTTTTTCTAATAATACCAGTAAATTATTGTTCAATCTATACTCAAATAATCTAAGACTCAAATAGTATGTAAGTGCAAAGAGCATTTCCTTTGCAGAGAACTCACATGCAGGGGTTTATCATACTTCAGGATGGAAGATAGAAGTGTAGACTCTGCAGGGTCCATTTAAAGTCCCTTTGGGTAGAAGTGTCTGGCTTTTATCTTTCTTTCCGTTTATTGGTTGTCTCTAACTTCAGAGGTATGAATGACTTCATGATTGGTTAAGTAACTGAGGGATTCTGGAGACTTTTGCTAATATGGCTTAAGCTAGGTGGTGGGGGAGCTTCCTCATGGCTGCCCATGAAGTTAATTTTCTTATCCTGGAATTGACTTGTTTTGGATGGTTGCAGTTTTGGGAAACAGAAACTTGGGCGTAGTCTTCAAAACTGTCAGTCTGTTAGGAAGTCAGCCTGGCTCTGACTGTGTCCGCTCATTCCAACCTCTGATTTGTAATTGAATTGAATCATTGATCTGTCAAAAAATTTTCCCCAAAGTCTTAGTCATTACCTAAGGGGTCAATTGAAACTTAAAAATCATGAATTAATGTCAGAAATACAGGCCCTTTTTTACTTAGCACCTCAGCCTGTGAGGTGACATAATGGATGCCATTTTTTTAATAATTGATTTTTTTTCTATTATTAGGACATTCATTGTTTCCTTGGGGGCTCAGGAAGGCTGAAATGCTATTCAAAGATTGGGCAATAGGTCATGGATAAGAAGCATCTGGTGATGTGACCCAGCTGAAAGGCAAGGGTCCATCATGTGGATTGGGCTAATGATTAACATCAAGTTTTAATAGTCAGCATTCAGCAGTTTGCAGTCCCCAAGTGACCCCTGAATGTCAGTGTAACAGTTTGGGGTTGGACAGCCATTGGCAAGGTAAATTACAAAGTGTCCCATCAATAATATGGGGATAGAGATAACAAGTTTTTGTCACATGGTTATCTTGTCAGCATCCTTGACCAGCAGGGGAGTGGCAGCTATGATCCAAAGGCACTTTCGCCAATTTCAGGTCACCAGGACCTATTTCTTGGATAAATAAGTCTCTTTCATGGTACCAACTTTTAGGTAAGTTCTTTTCTTTTTTTTTTTTTTTTCAGCCTGTAATTTCTTCCTCTTTTATTTTTTTTCCACTTTTTATTAGGTATTTAGGTCATTTACATTTCCAATGCTGTACCAAAATTCCCCATACCTACCCACCCGCACTCCCCTACCCACCCACTCCCCCTTTTTGGCCCTGGCGTTCCCCTGTACTGGGGCATATAAACTTTGCGTGTCCAATGGGCCTCTCTTTCCAGTGATGGCCGACTAGGCCATCTTTTGATACATATGCAGCTAAAGTCAAGAGCTCCGGGGTACTGGTTAGTTCATAATGTTGTTCCACCTATAGGGTTGCAGATCCCTTTAGCTCCTTGGGTACTTTCTCTAGCTCCTCCATTGGGAGCCCTGTGATCCATCCATTAGCTGACTGTGAGCATCCACTTCTGTGTTTGCTAGGCCCCGGCATAGTCTCACAAGAGACACCTACATCTGGGTCCTTTCGATAAAATCTTACTAGTGTATGCAATGGTGTCAGCGTTTGGATGCTGATTATGGGGTAGATCCCTAGATATGGCAGTCTCTACATGGTCCATCCTTTCATCTCCGCTCCAAACTTTGTCTCTGTAACTCCTTCAATGGGTGTTTTGTTCCCAATTCTAAGGAGGGGCATAGTGTCCACACTTCAGTCTTCATTCTTCTTCAGTTTCATGTGTTTAGCAAATTGTATCTTATATCTTGGGAATCCTAGGTTTGGGGCTAATATCCACTTATCAGTGAGTACATATTGTGTGAGTTCCTTTGTGAATATGTTACCTCACTCAGGATGATGCCCTCCAGGTCCATCCATTTGGCTAGGAATTTCATAAATTTATTCTTTTTAATAGCTGAGTAGTACTCCATTGTGTAGATGTACCACAATTTCTGTATCCATTCCTCTGTTGAGGGGCATCTGGGTTCTTTCCAGCTTCTGGCTATTATAAATAAGGCTGCTATGAACATAGTGGGGCATGTGTCCTTATTACCAGTTGGGGCATCTTCTGGATATATGCCCAGAAGAGGTATTGCTGGATCCTCTAGTAGTACTATGTCCAATTTTCTGAGGAACTGCCAGACTGATTTCCAGAGTGGTTGTACAAGCTTGCCATCCCACCAACAATGGAGGAGTGTTCCCCTTTCTCCACATCCTCGCCAGAATCTGCAGTTACCTGAATTTTTTGTCTTAGCCATTCTGACTGGTGTGAGGTGGAATCTCAGGGTTTTTTCGATTTGCATTTCCCTGATGATTAAGGATGTTGAACATTTTTTCAGGTGCTTCTCTGCCATTCGGTATTCCTCAGGTGAGAATTCTTTGTTCAGTTTTGAGCCCCATTTTTTAATGGGGTTATTCAATTTTCTTAAGTCCACCTTCTTGAGTTCTTTATATAGGTTGGATATTAGTCCCCTATCTGATTTAGGATAGGTAAAGATCCTTTCCCAATCTGTTGGTGGTCTTTTTGTCTTATTGACGGTGTCTTTTGCCTTGCAGAAACTTTGGAGTTTCATTAGGTCCCATTTGTCAATTCTCGATCTTACAGCACAAGCCATTGCTGTTCTGTTCAGGAATTTTTCCCCTTTGCCCATATCTTCAAGGCTTTTCCCCACTTCCTGCTCTATAAGTTACAGTGTCTCTGGTTTTATGTGAAGTTTCTTGATCCACTTAGATTTGACCTTAGTACAAGGAGATAAGTATGGATCGATTCGCATTCTTCTACATGATAACAACCAGTTGTGCCAGCACCAATTGTTGAAAATGCTGTCTTTCTTCCACTGGATGGTTTTAGCTCCCTTGTCGAAGATCAAGTGACCATAGGTGTGTGGGTTCATTTCTGGGTCTTCAATTCTATTCCATTGGTCTACTGGTCTGTCTCTATACCAGTACCATGCAGTTTTTATCACAATTGCTCTGTAGTAAAGCTTTAGGTCAGGCATGGTGATTCCACCAGAGGTTCTTTTATCCTTGAGAAGACTTTTTGCTATCCTAGGTTTTTTGTTATTCCAGATGAATTTGCAAATTGCTCCTTCTAATTCGTTGAAGAATTGAGTTGGAATTTTGATGGGGATTGCATTGAATCTGTAGATTGCTTTTGTCAAGATAGCCACTTTTACAATGTTTATCCTGCCCATCCATGAGAATGGGAGATCTTTCCATCTTCTGAGATCTTCTTTAATTTCCTTCTTCAGAGATTTGAAGTTTTTATCATACAGATCTTTCACCTCCTTAGTTAGAGTCACGCCAAGATATTTTATATTATTTGTGACTATTGAGAAGGGTGTTGTTTCCCTAATTTCTTTCTCAGCCTGTTTATTCTTTGTATAGAGAAAGGCCATTGACTTGTTTGAGTTTATTTTATATCCAGCTACTTCACCAAAGCTGTTTATCAGGTTTAGGAGTTCTCTGGTGGAATTTTTAGGGTCACTTATATATACTATCATATCATCTGCAAAAAGTGATATTTTGACTTCCTCTTTTCCAATTTGTATCCCCTTGATCTCCTTTTGTTGTCGAATTGCTCTGGAAATACTCAAGTACTATGTTGAAAAGGTAGGGAGAAAGTGGGCAGCCTTGTCTAGTCCCTGATTTTAGTGGGATTGCTTCCAGCTTCTCTCAATTTACTTTGATGTTGGCTACTGGTTTGCTGTAGATTGCTTTTATCATGTTTAGTTATGGGCCTTGAATTCCTGATCTTTCAAAAACTTTTATCATGAATGGGTGTTGAATCTTGTCAAATGCTTTTTCTGCATCTAACGAGATGATCATGTGGTTTTTGTCTTTGAGTTTGTTTATATAATGGATTACATTGATGGATTTTCGTATACTAAACCATCCCTGCATTCCTGGAATAAAACCTACTTGGTCAGGATGGATGATTGCTTTAATGTGTTCTTGGATTCGGTTAGCAAGAATTTTATTGAGGATTTTTGCATCGATATTCATAAGAGAAATTGGTCTGAAGTTCTCTATCTTTGTTGGGTCTTTCTGTGGTTTAGGTATCAGAGTAATAGTGGCTTCATAAAATGAGTTGGGTAGACTACCTTCTAATTCTATTTTGTGAAATAGTTTGTGCAGAACTGGAATTAGATCTTCTTTGAAGGTCTGATAGAACTCTGCACTAAACCCGTCTGGTCCTGGGCTTTTTTTGGCTGGGAGACTATTAATAACTGCTTCTATTTCTTTAGGTGATATGGGACTGTTTAGATGGTCAACTTGATCCTGATTCAACTTTGGTACCTGGTATCTGTCCAGAAATTTGTCCATTTCGTCCAGGTTTTCCAGTTTTGTTGAGTATAACCTTTTATAGAAGGATCTGATGGTGTTTTGGATTTCTTTAGGAACTGTTGTTATGTCTCCCTTTTCATTTCTGATTTTGTCCCTGTGCCCTTTAGTGAGTCTAGCTAAGGGTTTATCTATCTTGTTGATTTTCTCAAAGAACCAACTCCTCGTTTGGTTAATTCTTTGAATAGTTCTTCTTGTTTCCACTTGGTTGATTTCACCCCTGAGTTTGATTATTTCCTGCCATCAACTCCTCTTGGGTGAATTTGCTTCCTTTTATTCTAGAGCTTTTAGATGTGTTATCAAGCTGCTAGTATGTGCTCTCTCCCGTTTCTTCTTGGAGGCACTCAGAGCTATGAGTTTCCCTCTTAGAAATGCTTTCATTGTGTCCCATAGGTTTGGGTACGTTGTGGCTTCATTTTCATTAAACTCTAAAAAGTCTTTAATTTCTTTGTTTATTCCTTCCTTGACCAAGGTATCATTGAGAAGAGTGTTGTTCAGTTTCCACGTGAATGTTGGCTTTCCATTATTTATGTTGTTATTGAAGATCAGTCTTAGGCCATGGTGGTCTGATAGGATGCATGGGACAATTTCAATATTTTTGTGTCTGTTGAGGCCTGTTTTGTGACCAATTATATGGTCAATTTTGGAGAAGGTCCCGTGAGGTGCTGAGAAGAAGGTATATCCTTTTGCTTTAGGATAAAATGTTCTGTAGATTTCTGTCAGGTCCATTTGTTTCATAACTTCTGTTAGTTTCACTGTGTCCCTGTTTAGTTTCTGTTTCCACGATCTGTCCATTGATGAAAGTGGTGTGTTGAAGTCTCCCTCTATTATTGTGTGAGGTGCAACATGTGCTTTGAGCTTTACTAAAGTGTCTTTAATGAATGTGGCTGCCCTTGCATTTGGAGCGTAAATATTCAAAATTGAGAGTTCCTCTTGGAGGATTTTACCTTTGATGAGTATGAAGTGTCCCTCCTTGTCTTTTTTGATAACTTTGGTTTGGAAGTCGATTTTATCCGATATTAGAATGGCTACTCCAGCTTGTTTCTTCAGACCATTTGCTTGGAAAATTGTTTTCCAGCCTTTCACTCTGAGGTAGTGTCTGTCTTTTTCCCTGAGATGGGTTTCCTATAAGCAGCAGAATGTTGGGTCCTGTTTGTGTAGCCAGTCTGTTAGTCTATGTCTTTTTATTGGGGAATTGAGTCCATTGATATTAAGGGATATTAAGGAAAAGTAATTGTTGCTTCCTTTTATTTTTGTTGTTAGAGTTGGCATTCTGTTCTTGTGGCTGTCTTCTTTTTGGTTTGTTGAGGGATTAATTTCTTGCTTATTCTAGGGCGTGATTTCCGTCCTTGTATTGCTTCTTTTCTGTTATTATCCTTTGAAGGGCTGGATTCGTGGAAAGATATAGTGTGAATTTGGATTTGTCGTGGAATACTTTGGTTTCTCCATCTATGGTAATTGAGAATTTGGACGGGTATATTAGCCTGGGCTGGCGTTTGTGTTCTTTTAGTGTCTGTATAACATCTGTCCAGGCCCTTCTGGCTTTCATAGTCTCTGGTGAAAAGTCTGGTGTAATTCTGATAGGCCTTCCTTTATATGTTACTTGACCTTTCTCCCTTACTGCTTTTAATATTCTATCTTTATTTAGTGCATTTGTTGTTCTGATTATTATGTGTCGGGAGGAATTTCTTTTCTGGTCCAGTCTATTTGGAGTTCTGTAGGCTTCTTGTATGATCATGGGCATCTCTTTCTTTATGTTTGGGAAGTTTTCTTCTATTATTTTGTTGAAGATATTAGCTGGCCCTTTAAGTTGAAAATCTTCATTCTCATCAATTCCTATTATCCGTAGGTTTGGTGTTCTCATTGTGTCCTGGGTTTCCTGGATGTTTTGAGTTAGGATCCTTTTGCATTTTGTATTTTCTTTGACTGTTGTGTCGATTTTCTCTATGGAATCTTCTGCACCTAAGATTCTCTCTTCCATTTCTTGTATTCTGTTGCTGATGCTCGCATCTATGGTTCAAGATCTCTTTCCTAGGGTTTCTATCTCCAGCGTTGCCTCGCTTTGGATTTTCTTTACTGTGTCTACTTCCCTTTTTAGTTCTAGTATGGTTTTGTTCATTTCCATTACTTGTTTGGATGTGTTTTCCTGTTTTTCTTTAAGGACTTCTACCTGTTTGGCTGTGTTTTCCTGCTTTTCTTTAAGGGCCTGTAACTCTTTCGCAGTGCTCTCCTGTAATTCTTTTAGTGACTTATGAAAGTCCTTCTTGATGTCCTCTATCATCATCATGAGAAATGTTTTTAAATCTGGGTCTAGATTTTCGGTTGTGTTGGGGTGCCCAGGACTAGGTGGGGTGGGAGTGCTGCGTTCTGATGATGGTGAGTGGTCTTGATTTCTATTAGTAGGATTCTTACATTTGCCTTTCGCCATCTGGTAATCTCTGAAGCTAGCTGTTATAGTTGTCTCTAAGAGCTTGTTCTTCAGGTGACTCTGTTAGCCTCTATAAGCAGACCTGGGAGGGTAGCACTCTCCTTAGTTTCAGTGGGTAGAGTATTCTCTGCAGGAAAGCTCTCTTCTTGCAGGGAAGGTACCCAGATATCTGGTGTTCAAACCGGACTCCTGGCAGAAGTTGTGTTCCACTCACTAGATGTCTTAGGATCCCTTGTGGAATCCTGTGTGTGCCCTTGCGGGTGTCAGGCGACTCCGCTGGCAAGGTAGCCTGGGGCTCGAGTGGAGCGGAAGGGGCTTGTGCCCCAGTTCAGGCCCGGGTAGTCTGCTTCCCTATGTACTGCAGTCTCAGGTTCTGCGCGATTGGATTGATTGGTAAGTTCTTTTCTTACATCCCCCTTTTTCATCCACATAAGGGTAGATAGTATTTAAAGCCATGTCCATTTTAGTTTATCTTACTCTCCCCTGTAGCCTTATATCAGCTTCAAAAATTATTTTTGAGGTATTCTCTGTGGTACATATTTATTCTCTATATCACCTGGCTTACCTTAGATAAATTTATGAACCACCTAATGGCTTCTCAGGTAACGCCCATAAAAATCTGGTGGTAGAACCAGAGAGAGACTCTCCTTACCTCCATCAGTTAGGTTGAGACTAGAGAAGGCTGCAACATTGTCAGACTAGACTTGGAATAGCAGTCCGTTTGTTCCAAGAAGGAAATTACATGCAGCAACCATGATTTTTTTCTCTTTTCTTTGTCATGAAGGGGACCTGGAGCAGTTGCTGACCATTGCCTAAGGTGGGCCAGTGAGTTACATGACTGAATAAAAAAAGACCTATGAGTATTGAGTGTCTCAATGAAAATAGAGAAGTTTGCATCTTTCAGTTATAAATGCCTGTACTGGCTAGTTTTGTATCAACTTGACACAGCAGGAGTTATCACAGAGAAAGTAGCTTCAGTTGAGGAAATGCCTCCATGAGATACAACTGTAAGGCATTTTCCCAATTAGTGATCAAGGGGGAAAGGCCCATTGTGGGTGAGACCATCTCTAGACTGGTAGTCTTAGGTTCTATAAGAGAGCAGGCTGAGCAAGCCAAGGGAAGCAACCAGTAAAGAACATCCCTCAATGGCCTCTGCATCAGCTCCTGCTCCCTGACCTGTTTGAGTTCCAGTCCTGACTTCCTTGGTGATAAACAGCAGTATGGCATTGTAAGCTGAATAGACCCTTTCTTCCCCAACTTGCTTCTTGGTCATGATGTTTGTGCAGGAATAGAAACCCTGACTAAGACAATGCCATTACTAGCAAATGACAAATATATTATGAACTGTATCATCTGTGCATTTGCAGGTCCTGGAGGGATAAGGTTCTAGAGTCAGTGCTCTGGGCAATACAGGCCCAAGTGTAAGATAGAGTCCAAATGGAGTCAGAAGACTCAGAGGAGTCAAAAGCTGTTTCTTCCTATTCCTCTTCCTATGCTGGTTGATCAGGGATATAAGGAGGAGGACTGAGATCACATTCAGGGGCAGAGGCAGGAATCAAGTAGAGGGAGCAGGATAGACTCTCATGCAGAAGAAGGAGCATGGGAAGCACTACAGCTGATGACAAAAAAGTCTTTCAAACAATTAGAGGTCTTTTTGACCAGGAAATGCCATCTGAGGATCTGCAGCCTGTGTCCTTATAGACAGTAACATTTGTTGCCAGGAGTCATCAAAGAGGAGCTAAAAACTAACTGGTAATCTTCCTGAGATGGTTCCACCATGGACTATAAAATTAAGGACAGTTATGCTTCTCTAGGCAAGGCCAAACAATCCTACATTCAAGGAAGGATTCTTGGGATTAATATGATACACACACACAGACACACACACACACAGACAAACACACACAGACACACACATACACACTAGTTATTAGCCCATTATTTTGAGAAGGTTTCTGCAGAACAAGGAAGATGCACTGACTTGTAATGATGCCATATAGTCAAAGAGATGATTTGTTAATACTTAATGATGATCCTATAAGAATTCCCAAAATTATAGTCGTAATTATTAATATCACTATTAATATCACTTATTATAAAACTGTTATTATTTCCTTATGTCAAAACTACCGTGAGAGCAATTCCATTCTTCAAGGATCCCAAGTTAGTTGCTTCTGAGCTAGGCATGTATCTAGAACTTAGGAGCACATTCCAAATGATACTAAAACAATTGACCAAGTGCCATAAAAAGGGAACTAATGATTTGCTATAGGTGCAATAACAGAAGACTAAATATTGACTCGGTTTATCTATGTGAAACTTCAGTAATTCCTTAGTCAGAAAAGTTAGGGTTTTTAACTTTCTGTGAATATGTAGAGCTACTGAAAGATGATGAATGTATAGCAAGATAAATACGCTGAAGAGATATCCAAATTTCTCTGTTGTAAACTCAGTATTCAATTTTTAATTTGAATTTATGGGTAAACTTGTGGTGAACTTTTTACAACGTGATCATGTATTCTGAAAGATGTGTAAGTGCTGAGGACAAAAAAGAGGAGAAATCCCCACTTCCTTAGAAATTAAAGAAGAACTTTTTAAGAGAAGAACGATTTAGAAGAACTTTGTTAGAGAACATTTATAGAAAACTTTTTAGAGACAACATAGAAATAAAGTTTAAAGTCACATTTTAAAAGTTTCTTTCTCAGACCATCCTTCTTTATAAGTGGGCATTTATTTCTGCAAACAAAGGTTAGCTTGCCATGCTGAAAAACCAGACCAGACTCTCCCACAACTCTACAAAATGGGTTAGGATAAAGTTCTGTGGGTGCTCTGGACCTGTCTCATCTTAGGAATGAAAGAAAATCTTGTACAAGAAGACAAAAAGCACAGACAGAATACACACAGATAGACAAAATGACATTTCTGGGAAAAATAAAAACTGAACCAGAAGGCTCTTTTTGATGGTCTTCCTTCTTTCATATGAAAAGCCCATAAACCCAGAGATTATTCAGAAATCAAATATGAACTAGCAAGTTCTTCCTATAGGGAGGTTGGTGAGAATACTCCATAGTGCCTGGCTGGTTAACAAGTACTTATCTACCATCCCCTTCTTTGACTCCAGATTAAACACAGAGCCAGACAAGACAATAGATAACCAGGCACCAAGACTTAGGAATTGGAGCAGAAAAAGCTCAACTATTTGAGTTAGGGTTACAGTAAATCCCAGATGAGCCTCCAAATGTAAGGGTGTATTATTTGCAATGAATAATATTACAGATTCAAATAGTATGCAACAGTAAAGAACATTTACTGTTGGATGTACTCTAAATCAGGATGGAAGAAACAGGTGTGGATTTGAAGCATCAATATACAGCCTGTGGGGGTAGAAGAAGGGGACTTTTACCTTTGAATGATTGCCTACATCTCCACACATATGGGTGCCTTTGTGATTGGTTAATGGGGACTTGGGGGAGTTTTTCTGATCAAGTATACTTGGCTGAAGGTACATGGTCAGGGAGCTTCAATAGCTGCTGATTGGATGTCTATGAAGTGGGCTCAGGAGAGGTGATGGGAAAGCTTACTTATTGCCTCTCAGGGTTGTTTTTTTTTTTCCTGAAATTGATTGGTTTTGTACTTTTCCTGGTCTGATAAACAGAAATTTGGGCCTAGTCTCCCAAATTACCAGTTTGTAACAGGTCATGGAGTCACCCTGGCTCTGGCTAACTTAGTCATCTCATTACCAGAGAATAGATTAATTGTTCTAAAAAGCATATAATGAAGTATTGGTAACCACTGAAAACCTAGTGTGTCCTAGAATGTAGCCTGAATATATATTCAAATGGTGAGCTCTGATTAAATTTATTCCAAATAATGAAACATTTCTATGGTGATAATCACATGGTCTGTGAATTACAGTTGCACCTAGAACACATGCCTAACATAGTTCACGGCTTTAAGTTCAATTCACAGCACAAAAATGCACTAAATGCTTGATGATGGCAGAAATATTTTTCTTAGAATTATTTAGTACAGTGGGGTTCTATCACTCAATTAATCTCCTGATTTTCAATAAATATAAACTTGGTAATTTACAAACTCATTTTGTAAGAATCAATATATTTAGAAACAGCATAAAAATTATTACTTCAAATTATGAGATGTGTAAGTATTGAAATAAAAAGATAATCTTATAATCGGTGGCTGTTAGCCTTGAAGGAAAGGAGATTCAGTGCAAACATTAAGCCTTTTGTTGGTGGCCTAGACATCCCTATGCAGAGAAGAGGGGAAGATTGCAACAATCATATTAGGTAAGAAGGTACTTAAAAGCGATTGTATTTCTAGAGAATATGAGAATATTAGTGTGGATATATTTTCTTCAATTTTTATCTATTTAAGTCAGTTTATTACTTTTCTAAAATAAAACATAGATAAATAAAATATAAATAAATAAAATAAAAATAATAAAGAAGCTGTATTGAATTTGATACTACAGAGCAAGAACTGCACTTAGAAGAGTTGCAGGGGTGCCTGCTGTGTCACATGTACACCAGTAGGTGGAAGAGAGGAGAGAGGTTATGTCCACCCACTGTGTTCTCACCTAGGAAAATTTGAATGATTAACAGCCTAACACTCCCCGGAAAAGGAAAGCTCGAGATTACCACTATTCCAGTGCTGCATAAACCCCAATGACTCCCAGAATGAGGAATAGCCCAGAGACTAGAAGTCTTTCTAGGCCTGAAGGCCAGAGGCTAGAGTATAATCACAATACTCTATACAGACAATCCTCAGAAGGGGCCATTCAGACCAAAACTATGATTCTAATGTAATTCCTTCACCAGCTGCAGTACACAGGAGAATGAACCCTGCACATCCCATGGTCAGCACAATTGAGCTGACCCGGGTAGTTGGGGACACAAACAAACCAGGCCCAACTGCATATGCATGACAGAGCTGATGAGCCACTTGACTGCATGCAGTGACATGGGTGAGGGAGAGATGACCTCTTCATTGCCTCTTGTTATCTACAACTGGCAGGAAGGTTGGTCCCAAGGTCATCAGAGCAGGAGAGCTGTCCATACCTCTTATATTCTTCAGCAATCAGAAGGCCAGATCCTGAACCTTGCCTGGTCAGCACAGTAGAGCTAGGGATGGGGATTGCACGTGAGCCAGCATGAAGAACATGAGTAATGGGAGATACAGAGCTTCCTCTTATCTGCTGGCTGGTGGTGCTAACCAAGGAGAGATTCTCTCTTACCCTCCCTTGTTCCTTGCCATCTATGACAGGCAGAAGAGCTGGCCCTGGGATTATGAGAATGGGAAAAGTGGCCATGTCCCTCACTAGTTGCACTACTTGGGAGAACAGTCCCTGAACTTCACCTGGGTAGCAGGGAATAGCTGGCCCTGTATATGGGGTTGTTTGTGAACTGAATCTAAAAGCATAAAGGAAGGAAGGTCTTTATGATCTAGGCCTTTGAATTGGTCCACTCGAACATCTACGGCACTATGAACTCCTGGGGTGAAAAAGGGGCCACTCCAAAATATCTAAAACTTCAGAATCTCCACAACACAGGAAAATAAAAACAGGATATCCAAGAGGAGTCCCAGTAACTATAGAGTAGCAGAATCCAGAAAATTCATAGTAGACCAATAAGTCATTTTAACGAATATTTGCAAACAAACAACATTGGCAAGCAAAGAAGTGTAGACAAAAGGGAATAACAAATGACACACTGTGACATATTACAGCTTACACAATGAGACATTTTTCTCTTAGTACAGTGGAAGGTTGCAAGAGGAAGGTGGACACAAGAGGAGGAGAACATAAGAGGGATAGCGGCGTATTATGTGAAAATCACAAAGTACCAATACAAAGTTAATTAAAAATAAAAAAGAAAGAAAGATGAAGGACTTGGTAGTGCTCATCTGCAAGCCCAGCACTGAAGAAGAAGCAGTGGGCTTGCAAACTACCACTACTTTACCAACAAAACAAAGTGAAATATTAGTCTTTTAAACAATCATTGATAAATAAACATTTCATTCAGAAGAATAAAGTTGGCATAATAAATTAGCTGCTTTGAAATTGATTTTAAATGTGAATTAAAGATACAATGGTGGCAGAAACCATTGCTGTTCTGTTCTGGGGAGGTTTGCATTTAGAATGAATTTAAGGAAGATGTGACATAAGGACAGTCTGAGTGCAGTGGAAAGAATATTTCTGTACATCACTCAGAGCCCTGCACATCACTCATCCTCTGGGATCTCTCTGTGCTTAGTTTTACAGTGACCTCATGCTAGATTACCATCTCATGGAATGCATAATAAGAGTTCCCATAAGATTCAAAGTAATTCCACAGGAACAGTATGAACTATACGTATTGTTTAGGGTTTGCTGGGACTGCTAATTCTTAGGGCTATACAGTGACTCTACCTTTGACCATTGGTCATAGTTTAGGGTATGCAGGGAGCAATTACTTTAACCATTGCTATTGCTACAGCAGTAACATAACCATTTGTGAAAAGCAGAGTGCAAAGAAAGTAAATTGAATTCAATGCAGTTGTGCAAAAGGCAAAAGAGGGCCAAATGCACAAGCACACTCTGGTGGTCTTAGTTACCCAGGAAGTTAACCCTGAAGGATTACTGGAGACCAGATGTTTGAGACCAATCTGGACAACGTAACCCACTAACCAATAAAGAAACAACCAACAGTAACAAAAATGACTGGATCTTTGTTTACTTGTTTTTGAAGATAGGGTTTCTCTGAACAGACTTGGCTGTCCTGGAACTCACTCTGCAGAATAGGCTAGCCTTAAAATTAGAGATCCAACTACTGAGTGCTGAAACTTAATACCTATGCAACCTCTACCCAGCAAGAACTTGTTTTAAAGTATTAGTAGTAAACTGTTTTCAGGATGTGTGTTACAAGTCCCTGCCCCATTGTGAATCATTCCAACATTCAAAATCATTTCTATAAATTTCCACATTCAAAATCATTTTATAAATACCTGTATCATTTGCAACCTCTCCCTCTGGACATGGGAGACAATCAAAACAACAGAATGATTTCCCTTCAACAGGTGTTTTCCTAAATCCGAGTGGACAGCTTTGACTGCAAACAGATAAAGGAATCTGTGGAGGAGACATGGGAGGAGGGAAGGCAGACAATAAATTACATCCAATATTAGCATCGGGAGGGTAGATTTCAACAGGCCTATTGTGTATTGTAACAACAAAAACCTACCATGTGTTTAAAGAGTGTGAGAATAATGTATCTCTTTCTTTCTATCTTTCTTTCTTTCTTCCTTTCTTTCTTTTATTTCTTCTTTCTTTATTCTTTCTCCTTTTGAACAATTGATTTTTATTTCATTCAGCTATTATTTTTATTGATGTTATATATCATATAGTATATATCATTATATTTAAAACAACTCTGAAACTTTGAATATACCTTGGTCATATCCTTTCCCTTTCCTAAGTCTGTCCAGATCCTTTCCTCCTTCCTACCCACCTAAATCTATGTTCTTTCTCAAAGAACAAACCAAAATCCCAGTAAAACAAAAATCCCTCAAAATCTAGAAAAATAAAATACAACAGCACAAAAAGAAAAACAAAGCAAAACAAGACCCACTAAACTGTACTCAGATAAAACCATTTGTATTAATATTCTTGATTCCCTTATTGTGCTACAAAACTCATCCTGATCATGAGACCTGCTTTGAAGTGTTTGTTGTACGCAATGTTTTCCATTGGAGAAAATGTATTTGGTCTATTGAGGACCATAATGTTCCACATTTCTATGTTATATCTCTTTTTAACATATCAGTGAGATATTCAGGGTGATCAGTTCCAGAAATAAGAGAATTAATGTGCATAAAAAATTAAAATTCAAATCCAGAAATATATGTCCAGGATATTTAATTATACTGTGCATACAGAGACTGTGTTATTTACTGAAAATAGCTTTTCTAGTTGTGGTACTGCTCAGCCCTTAGCACATCTTTAATACCAAACAAAGAAGGTAAAATTAGTTGGTAGAAGGAAGCAGTCAAAAAATTGTACATCATATTACCTGAGCACCCAGCTATACAACTCCTGGGTATACACCCAAAAGACTCTCCAAGAGATAACAATAACAAATGCTCTACTATGTTCATAGCAGCTTTAATTATGATAGCAAGAAGCTGTAAAGAACCCAGATGTCCTTCAACACTAGAATGGATAAAGAAAATGTGGTCCATTTACATAACAGAGTATACTCAGCTGTTAAAAATGATGAATTCATAAAATTCTTAGGCAAATGGATGGAATTAGAAAATATTATCCTCAGATAACAAAATCACAAAAGAACACATGTAGTATGCACTCACTGATGAGTGGATATTAGCCCAAAAGCACCAAATACTCAAGATACAATTCACAGACCACATGAAGCTTAAAAAGGGTGAAGACAAAAGTGTGGGTTCTTTGGTACTTCTTAGAAAGAAGAACAAAATACTCACGGGAGCATATATGGAGTACAGAGCAGAAACTGAAGGAAAGTCATTCTAGAGTCAGTCAGGCTTTGGAACTCATCCCATAGACAGTCATCAATCTCCGACTCTATTGTGGATTCTAAGAAATACTAGCTGAAAGGCCTCCTGAGAAGCCCTGCCAGAGTCTTACAAATACAGAGGCAGATGCTAGCAGCAAACCATAGGACCAATGGCAGAGTTAGAGAAACAAATGAAGGAGCTGAAGGGGTTTGCAACACCATAGGTAGAACAACAATATCAACCAACCAGATCCTCCAAGCTCAAAGTGACTAAGCCACCAACCAAGGAGTACACATGGCTCTAGCTGCATATATAACAGAGGATGGCCTTGTCAGGCATCAATGGGAGGAGAGGTTCTTGGTCCTATGAAGGCTTGATAGATGCTCCAGTGTAGATGTAGGGGAATGGAGGAAAGGGAGGTGTTAGTGGTTGGAGGATCACCCTCATAGAAGAACGGGGAGGGGTGAGGGAATAGGGGTTTTCCGAGGGGGGGCTGGAATGGGGATAACACTTGAAATGTAAATAAAGAATACATAGTTGAAAGTAAAATCTAATTGATGGTGCAGACAAAGTGATGAATCAGAGAAAGATTTGAAACAGTGAGTCAAAGATAGCATATAGCCAACTCTCATAAGAATAGACAGGAATGATGTAACTTGCTGGGGTCCCACACCAGCAGTCAGGTATTGAGTTGGGACCCAGTGAGGGATGCAAGGCAAAGGCTAAAGACCCATTAACTCTCTCTTACTTTTCTGGGACCCAGAATCTGATGGATTCAAGTTTAACTCTCTCTTGCTATTCTGTGATCAGAAGCTTTGGGTTTTTTGCAATTAAATTTATTTGCTCTTCCTAGGCCAAAACCTGAATGCTTCTGACAACTCTCTTATCTGAGGAATTCCACTCTAAGGACAGCACATGGTACTGAATGCAAAGATACTCACCCCCTTGCCATATTTGCCCCAAGTTATGAGTTTTTCATTTATTGAAAAATGTTGAACTCTGTGAGATTCAAAGACAAACTCGCCAACTTTCACTTGAGCTTTTGTACCACTCTGCAGAGACTGGTAATTAAAGATGTCAAACTCGGTTGCCAAAATCTCCTTGTTCACAATGTTCTCCTTATTGGAACTTCTCCCAAGCTGTCCCTTTTGCAAGAATGGATGGAGCTAAAAGTCAAAAGTAATGTTCAGAACTTGCACTGTAAGTTTATTTATAAATATACAAACATAGTTACATTAACTGCCCTTTCTGTCTCAAACTGTATGTTCCTGTGGCTTTTGTTATTGTTCTGTATATCAAACATTTGTCATAGAGCTAACCCATGCAAGAACTAGGCCTATATCACAGAAACACAGACACACACACATATATATTCAGACAAAAACATGGCAAATACTGGAGATAACATGTTTTCAACCAAATGGGCAATACAGCAGTAAGATAGCTGAAGGAATTCAAGGGATACTAATTAGCAAATAAAAATTCAAGATATTATTATTTGCAGATTCCATGAGAGTATACATAAGCAACCCCTACCTGGGAATTCCTATGACTGATGGACACTTTCATAGATGTGGCTGTACACAAGATTAACTAAAAAAAATAATAGCCTTCCTGTATAAAAATGACAAACAGAAAAAAATCAGGAAAACATATCTCTTCATAGGAGCCACAAAACAATATCAAATATTTACGGGGAGCCAAATGAGTCATGAAAAATACTTTTATGATAAAAATTTAAGTCGTGGAATAAAGAAACAGAAGAAGATACCTATAGATGGAAAGGTCTACCATACTCATGGATCAGTAGAAGTAATATAATAAATAGTAAAATAAATTAAAGATGTATCACTATTCCTAATTTTAAATCATACCACATTGCTATAGTAATAAAAACCACAAAGTATTTTCATGGAAACACTCATGTTGAGCGATGGAATTGAATTGAAGCCCAGAAGTAAATCCACAGACTTCTGGACAACTGATTTTTGATGAAGAAAGAATCTTCAACAAATGGAGCTATTCTAACTCTATATATACATGTTTAATAATGTGAATAGCTCTACATTTATCACCCATAGAAAACTCAAGGCAAATTAACAATCACATTAAATAAGACACACTGTGCTTGAAGGAAGAAAAAGTAGAGAACAGCTTTAAACACATTGGCACAGAAGACAATTTTCTAAAGAGAACACTAATAGTGCAGGCACTTACATCAATAAATAATGAGTGTGAATTCATGATATCAAAAAGCTTCTGCAAGTCAAAGAATAACTTCAAAAGTCTATATAATGAAAAATGATTTATACCAACTCAACATCTGACAGAGAGCTAATATCCAAAGTATATAAAAAACTGAAGAGCATAGGCAACCACAAACCAAACAATCTAAATGAAAAAAAAAATGAGGTACTTATGTAAGCAGAGAATTCCCAATAGAGGAATCTCTATTAGCTGAGAAACATGTAAAATAATATTCAATATTATTAGCCATTAGGGAAGTAAAACAAAACTACTTTGGGATTCTGTCTTCCACCTTTTTAGAATGACTAAGCTCAAAGACAGAGCTCATGATGGTGAGGATGTAGAGGCAGGAGGGCACTTCTGCATTGATGGAGGGACTGAAAACTTGTACAGCCACTATATAAGTCAATATGCTGGCTCCTCAGAAAATTGGGAATCGATCTATCTCAGGATATAGCTATGCTACTCTTGTGTGTAAACCCAAATGACACTCCATCCTGCCACAAGGACACTTGCTCACCTAAGTTCACAGTGGCTTTATTTAAAATTGACAGAAACTGGATTAAACCTAAAAGCTTCTCAACTGTAGAATGGATCAGCAAATTATAAGACATCTACACCATGGATTACTAATCAGCTCTTAGGTAAATGAGACTGTGATATTTGCAGGCAAATGGATGGAACCAAAAAGGATCCAGAGTAAGTCAACCAAGACCCAGAATGGAGAACATAGCATGTAGTTATGTAAATGTTGTTAAAGGATAATCATGTTACAATTCACAGACCCAGAAAAGGCTAAGTAACAAGGAGAAATCTGTGGTTGGAAGGTACAGGTCATATGGATCTCCCTGGGGATGGAGTATAGAATAGATTTTCTGGGTGATTAGAGACAGAGATGGGAACAAGAAAGAAGGGTTCAGGGAGGGAGGTATGGAGGTAGAAGTAATGGACAGGAAGACACACAGAGAGATGGAATCGTGGGGCATTTAGAGGCAATGTCAAAACCTAGAGGAAAGAAGACACTTTCTGGAAACTATGAAAGTGACCTTATTAAGGACTTAGTTATGGAGAATATTGAACCTGAACTAGCCATCTTCTGTAACTAGGCAAGACTCTCAATAGTGTACCTTGGACACCAACTCAGCCATAAAAACTTGGATCCAAAACCTGTCCTGACTGCAGGATGTGCTGGGATGTGCTCTACATCTGTGGGAGTGAGCAAGCAATGACTTGTATAACTTGACACTCAAGCCCTGAGATGCATCCCATGCCAGACAACTGTCCTAATGGCCAGGAACCTGAAGCTGGGTTGCTCGAAAAACTAAGAAAGAACTAAACAACGATAGACCACCACAATAG
This sequence comes from Mus musculus, assembly GCF_000001635.26. NCBI lineage: Eukaryota > Metazoa > Chordata > Mammalia > Rodentia > Muridae > Mus > Mus musculus. The sequence goes on from NC_000072.6 coordinate 123,631,568, forward strand.
CAACTAGTCAAAAACAGATTTCTAAGGCTATTCTGCTATAGCCATAGAGCAGTACCTAGACCAGAGTTTATCAGAGGCTTCTTATAACAGTTGATGGGAACAGATTCAGAGACCCCAGCCAAATATTATGCATTGCTTGGGGATCCCATGGAAGATGAGGAGGAAGGATTGTAGGAGAAAGAGCAGTCCAAGACACCAAGAGAACACACCCCACAGAATCAAAGAATCAGTGTTTATAATGGCTCACAGAGACTGAATTCAAAAGTACATAGCTTGTACATATCTGCACTAGGTCATCTGCATATATGCTATCATTTTTTTAGCTTGTTGTGGTGTGGGACTCCTAACAGTAGAGGAGTGTGTATATCTGAGTCTTCTTTTGCCTACTTGTGGTACCCTTCCCTTTTCCTCTTGCTGGGTGGCCTCATCCAGCCTTGATATTACAGTCTGTGCCTAACTCACTTTATCCTGTTACGCCATGTTGATATCCTCTGAATTCTTACTTTTTAGAGAAGGATAACTGAGGGCCAGGGAATCTAGGATGAGCAGGGATGGACAGGGGAATGGTGGTAATTGAGAGTTGGAATTCAGCAGTTGGAATGTATTGTATGAGAGGAGAATATTTTAAAAAAATAATAAAACAATAACCCTTCTCTTATAGTTCAGAGAACGCTATAGAAGAGGAGGCACTTTCCTTTCTGTTGTCTGACTTCCATGTCATAGTTTTGTTTTATTAAATTATTTTTGTTTTATTTAAGAAGAGCAAATGAATGAGTGAATGAATGAATGAATGAACTGAATAAAAATCTAGTCAATCGGTTAAAAATGAACAACTGAACATTCACTTATACCTGCTGGGACAGGGAAAACCAGTTTTCTCCCACAGAGTGACACTGGGCATATCAACCACTCCAGGGCAGGTCTTATGTTCAGGAGCAAATGCCCAACATAATGGACTCCATTGTTTTTGTGTATGTATGTTTTAATTTGCTTACAGTGTGACATTTTGTTATAAATTGTTTTGGGAGGATGCGATTTTATTTTCTTCGCCTTGTTTTGGGTGGTTAATTCTAATGAGTTTGGTCTTGTTTTTGTTTGTTTGTTTGTTTGTTTTGTTTTTTGTATTTGTTTTTTGTTTTTGTTTTTGTTTTTTTTAGAAAGAACATATGGTTGAAAGGAGGTGGGGAGATGGATGAACTTGGGGAAGAAAAGAAAATAAGCAAAATATAGTTTCATTTAAAAATGTTTCTAATGATACAATATTCGCCTTATGGAATACAAGCCAGTGGATGAATCCCCATATAATAAGGCAGTGGATGATTACAAGAAAACAGTATCTTCTGGACACTGCAAAGCAGCTGCACATACGAGTTCAGTTTTGATAGCATGTATGAGACGTCAAAAGCACAAGCCAGTCTAAAATATTTGAGCATTGAGTCCCACCCGTACCTCGGATGCCATTGGCATTTGTAAGCTATTGGAAGCGATGGTCAATTTTCTCTAAGAGTATCACCTCAGGAAAGCTGATCATGCACCAGCAGAAGGCAATATATCAAATATTATTAGTACAGCAAGAATTGATCTTGAAGGGTTTTAAGGGTATAGGATGCAAATCTGGGCATAGAAAGGGAAAGGTAGGGGGAAGGAGAATTAATCGGATCAAACCACACTGAAAGAAAATTTGAGAATTCTCAAAGATACACACACACACACACACACACACACACACACACACACACATAGAACTCAAACAGTAGAAATATATATTATAATTTGAATAATCAATGCTCCGAGATGATTCAGGTGTTAGAATACTTAGTCCCTGTCAGAAGTGCTGTTTTCAGAGGTGATGGAATTTTTAGACCAAGGAGCATTGCTGAAGGAACTAGGCCACTGGACTGGGCTTTAAGACTGTGTAGCCTCATCCCACATACTTTCTCTGGTTCTTACATGTGGTTGAAGATATGATCTCTCTGCTTCTTATTCTACCTTTCTGCTGCTATACCTCCCCACCATTAAGAACTCTCCAACTGGAACCTAAGCCAAAGTAAACTCCCTCTTCCATAATTCAGTTTTGGTTGCTTTTTCACAGTAATAGAAAACCCATATATTAACAGATATTGCCTACAATATGTAGAAAAGAGAATGGTTACACACTGCTAGTGGGAATGTGAATTAGGCCAGTCACTCTGGAATCCAGAAGGGATACTCCTCGAAAACAAAAACAAAAACAAAAATAAAAACAAAAACAAACAGGTTGTACCATATGTTCCAACTCCATCACTTCTTGGTGTTTACTTGAAGGACTTTTAAGTCCGTGTATCAGAAGTACTTGACTTTAGGGCTTACTGCAACAATGAGTTCATGACTCAGCTTAGGAGTGTGAGGTGGTTTAAATAAAAATGTTCCCCATAGATTCAGGTGTTGAAGACTTGTCACCTAGTAGGTTGTCAGTGTTTCAGGAGATTTCAGAGATGTAGCCTTGCAGGAGAATACATGTCACTGGGGATGGTCTTTGAGACAATAGAGAATTTTCTGTTGCTCCTCTTGCTTTGTCTTCAGGTTTAAATATGATCTCCTCTTCCTATCATCATATCTGATGTTTCCTGCCATGCCTCCTTTAAACAAGGAAACCCTTACCTCTAGAACTGGAAGCCAAACCCTTTCTCCTATGATTTTACTTGGTCATTGTGTTTTGTCACAGCAGCAGGAATGTAATTAATATAGTGTTTACCAATTAAAGAATGCTTTAAAAATTGGAATACACTTATTGGAAATATATCCATCTATAAAGAATAATGATGCTATGCCATTTATGAGAAAATTATTGTGAGAAAATTATCATAATAAGGAAAGTCAGACTCCTGTAGTCACATTTTGTAGTTTTTTTAAAACTCATTTGTAGTGTTTAGTTTATAACACAAATGTCCACAAACAGGGACATTAATAAGCACCTGTATGCACACATGCATACACAGGCCCACACACTTATGCATAACTGTACACATACTTGAACACACACAGACACAGACAAAAGTGCGTGCACGCACACACACACACACACACACACACACACACACAGGTACATAAAAATGGAAGACTTGGGAGTAAAGGTAAAACTGTGTAGAGGACCAAATGTGACAAACACAAGTGTGTATTAGTTAATTCTCTGTTGCTGTGATAAAGCACTGTGACCCAAGCAACTCACAGAAGGAAGAGTTTATTTGGGCCTATGGTTCCAGGGTGACCAGAGTCTATCATGGTGAGGAGCATGAGAGAAAGCACATGAGGTGAATAGGAAGCTGATGTTCCCATCCTCACCTGCAAGACAAGAGGGTGGCCCTGAAGTAAGATGAAGATAAATAAATGCCAAAACACTTCTGCATTGATGTATACTGCAGGAACTCTCCATCATCCAAATTTCCCTAGAAAAATGCCTTGAGAACATATTGTTCAAATCCACAGCCTGTGGGGGACATTTCTGGTTCAAACTACTACACCTCTGCAGGGAATAGAAAGTGGAGTGAGGGAATTGAGGGGAAGCATAGTCAAATGAGTATTTATATATACACTTGTATGTAATTATCCTCATGAAACCCAACATCATGTAAATAAATATATGGCAATAGAAACAATAAAGTAATATTCCTAATACTTTTTCTAATTAGAAAAATATTTAACCAAGTAAGTAAAATATCCCTATGGTAAAACCTGTAAGACACTGATAAAAAAGATTGAAAAGATATACAAAGGAAATAGTATCAAGGATTAGAAGAGTTAATGCTGTTTTAAATAGTTCATTATACAAAACGTTTCACCGATTAGGGCAGATGAGGCCTTTACTCCCAAGTCTTCCATTTTTATGTACGTGTGTGTGTGTGTGTGAGTGTGTGTGTGTGTGAGTGTGTGTGTGTGTGTGTGTGTGTGTGTGCGCGCGCGCGCGCGCGCGCGCTCACACACTTTTGTCTTCGTCTGTGTGTGTTCAAGTATGTGTACAGTTATGCATAATCTGAATGTTTTTCTCAAGGCCTAAATTCCTCACGGGACATGCCTTTTACAAACTTGAAGAAGAAAAAATTTAAAGCATTGAATTTCCAATTTCAAATGGTTTTATAAAATTGCAACAGTATGAGCATGGCATATAATGTACACATATCACAGAGGAGCTGAACAGAAATCCAGAAACCAACCGAACACACAAAACACCAATAACATGCAAAGGATGAAATGATGTCACTTGTCCAAAGGCTGGTGTGAAAACAGGGTGAGAAACTGCAGTTGAATTTTTGGCTGTTTCATACAGCAAATAATATAAAAACACAGCAAAACCTCAGAACAAAAAACTCCTATAGTAAAGCAGAGAGGGAAGTCCTACGATGGCCTTGAACTTGATGATCATTTTTTTCAAACAGGATATAGAAACAGTCAATGAAAGCTAAGATAAAATTTCCTATCAAGAAAGCATCTATACAACAAAGAAAACAACCAACAGTGTAAAAAAAACAATTCATGGAGTGGAAGAAGATATTTGCACGCAAGACACCTAATGAACGGTTATCACCCCAATTTATAGGTAATTAATGAAATGACTTAGTCAAAAAGTAAAAATAAGAAAAAAAATGTCAGTTAGATTGTTTTATCAAGAAAGAGATACCTGTGGCCATAAAGTATATGGAAAGATGTTTACCATCACTGATCTAAGAAAGGGGAATGCAGCTCACCATGAGCTATACCACTTTGTATGTGTTAGCATGCCTGATGTCAAAATTCAAAACACACAAAAGATTTATGTGATCTAAAGGGATAATTATCCCTTAGTCCAGCAATAACCCCCATTCCTGTGTTAAAAACTCTAATTAAATTCAGAGGATCCTACCTACACAAAGAAGTCATTAGAATGAGAGAGTGCTGCTTAGGAAAAAGTCTCCAACAGGGGATGGAGGAGTAGGGAATGCAATGGGGCAAACTTAGGAAATATCCACCATTCATTAGTTTTGAAAGTAGCAAGCAAAGAGCAAATTTAAACAATCTCAAAAAATAAAGTGTTGACAAGGATTTAGAGGAAGGAACCCTGGTATGTTGTTAGAAACTCAGTAGGTTTGAAAAGATAAGCAGCGGCACAGGAGGGAAACATTTGAAAAGTTGATATGTTGTGATTAATGCCCCTCCATTCAATCCATACTCATTTTAGAGAAACCTTTTTTTGTTTCAGATGGGATTGGGATCTGATTTTAAAGATGAGTTCTGACTATACAGTAAAGACTGGCTTCAAACTCATGAATTCACACACACTGGAGAATAGTCATAGATGAAAATGTGTGCCCTAACAGAGCTATGTGTTCTTTCTAGGATTTGTTTATCAAAATAAAACAAACTGTTGGCATCAAATGTGCCTAAAATACCTTAAAATAAATATCTCAGATTTATACTTGTCCAAAGCATTTGAGTTGTATTGTATAGTTTCTTCACAAAACAATAAAAGCAATAATAAAAAGACATGACAATGTAAGGGCCTGAAAATTATAATTTGAATGTGCTTAATTTAGAAAGACAATTGTTTTTCAGCACCATGCTTATATTGTTTTCTGACAGAAATGTTAGTTCAACTTTAAACACTATAATGTGTTTTTCCTGAATTATATCACTAATTAGAAAGGAACTATGAAAGTTCATGAAATAAAATACAGAACTTAAAAGTCATGTTGCAACAACCTAGGAAAACACAAGACCAGCTATAGCTACCTTCCAAGGAAGAGGAGCCCGGAGTGCACTTCTATCCAGTGAGCCTCCTTCCACTCTGAGGGACAGCTCCTCATGGAGTGCCTGGGCAATGGCATACACAGCAGCATGGACTTTTGAGCTATAGGGTGAGGTATTCATATCCCAAACATGCAGAGGTCGTGTGCTCAGGCTGCCATTTGGCTCACATTGACTTAGTTGCCTGGCTTCATGATCAATTAAATATGGACATTCAAATAAGATTATCCATACATCCTGAATAAAGATATCTTGAGGGTATTTTCTAGGTTGAATATTTTTGAGAAAATCTTTGAATCCCAGAATTTGATCCATGCGATCAGAAAATGATAATCCTCCACCAAAGTATTTATAACTTATAGGTTGCTGAAAATAAAATGTGATATCCCAATCAGAAGTTGTGATCCAGACATTATGAAAAGTAGTATAGAAAGTGGTGTGAACAGGAAGTGCCAGAAGAGAATATGTGTCACCAAATGCAATGATAACACGTGTCAATGAGAATCTTTCCATAAAACGTTTCCTGTTTACTGTATTCTCACCTAGAATTTCTGGAACCTTTTCTGCAAATGCAACACAAAGTCCATGGTTCATCATCTCCTCTGTGATGTCCCTAAGGAAGAGTTCTCCCCGAATATCATCTGGGACTACTAGGCCAACCCAGACCCAAGTGAAGTATAGCAGCAGTTGAATAATTCCCTGATACAGAGCTGCAGTGTGCACAGTAAACTGGTAAGGAGACTGGAGCTGGACACTGGTCCCAAGACTCTGATCAAAAGGAGCATAGCTGATCTAAACAGAAAGAAAGTTACTACTTAAGACATGACTATTAGGTTTATTCTCAAATGATTTGGTTTACCTCTTCTCTTAATGCACTCTAGGAGAAATTAAAGAGTTAAATAACTTTGCTAAGAAATAATTAATGTTACCTATGATTCATCATTAATTTTTAGTCCTTTCATGAAGTGTATCTTTTTCTTTTCACGTTTATTAAATGTATCAAACAGGGTCACAGAGTGTCTATCTCCTTCTCTCAGTCCAGACAGAACCAGTCAAATTAAAGCATTTGCAAATATTACACTTTCCATACCAAAACTTTCTTCCTTTTTATATGGAAGTGAAGAAACATTACCACTAAAAGCTTTTTATTTGAAATCACAATTCCATAACTAATTGCCCAGTAAAGAAGAATCTAAGAAGCATTTTAAAACCCACTAGTGAAGTCTGTATTTCCCTACACAATCCTTTGCTTTTGGCTTTCTCTAATGCTTAATACAAGCTTGCTTAGGATAGAATGCTGACTATCAACCTCAATGAATGTTGTAAAGTTTCTATGTAAGAGTAGCCTCTGCTCCCTCACATCACATTGCTGTCCTTCTTACCAGAAAAGTTTAATTGAGATGACTACACTGCCATTCACATTACTTTAGGTTATCTCCTCTGGTGTTGGTCGTGAACTAGATCATTAATTTGCCAAATCAAGTGATCAATTATTAAAATTCACATCACTTATTGCCAAGAAACAATGAATTTATTTAAAAAGTGCTCCTAAATGAGTTTCGGGATTTTTTTTTCTTCTTTGTTTAGCCAACACTAGTGGCCTGCCTTATAGAATCTTCTATGTATTTCTACACTGGTGATATTTGAATATCCCAGTGTCCCATGGCTCCAATTGGAACTTGAAATCCTTTTCCACACAAATTCCCTCAATAATCCCCTAAAACCAAATGCCCACTAAAACACCCTGGCTCCATTCACTGCCTTCTCACCAGGTATCTGAATTAGAATGTTTAATAAACATTTCACTTATTGAATTCAAAATAATGGTGATTGGATACAGACACTCAATGCATGTTAATTGACTGGGAGAGAGGGGTAGATAGGGACAATAAGGAGAATTAGGAAAGAAGAAATCAGAAAATGAAGCAAACATGAGTACACTGAGGAAGGAAACATTAGTATAAAGAAGTATCAATTCTTAGTAAATGCACAAAGTAAGCATTTTAAATAGATGATGCAACTTGATACAATTTTTATATTATTAAACATTATCAATGGGCTCATGAGGGACATGAAACAGTTTCCACTTATGTTTGCGAAAATAGTCCAAAATCTGAGTGAACTACTCTTAAACCACAAATTTTTTGTTAGATATTTTCTTCATTTACATTTTAAATGCTATCCTGAAAGCCCCCTATATCCATCCCCTGCCCTGCTCCCCGACCCACCTACTTTCATTTCCTGCCCCTGGCGTTACCCTGTACTGTGAAATATAATCTTATCTCTAATTGCATATGTAGCAGAGGGTGGCCTAGTAGGCCATCAATGGGATGAGAGGCCCTTGGTCTTGCGAAGATTAAACCATACATTTAAAAAATATGTTTTTGAACTGGGACAAAAATGCATCCAAAAAATAAGGCAAGAGTCTGTGGTAAAATGACCTGTTGTCCTGCTGACAGGACAAGCTTAGGCTTCTTTCAGGTCTCCAATCCAGATGTTGCTCCCAGGAAGACAGCTGCTCCTGCAGGTAGATGAGCTGACCAAGCAAATGAAATTTAGTTTGTCACATTCCACGACTGAGAGGGCTATGGTAGGCTGCCATCTCAGGTGAGAACAGATCTTCTAACACTGACCTACTGTGGAGGCTGAGAATGGGATGTAATAGCACCTCACATAGTCTGCAGGCAGATGAACAGGCCTGGATGAGTCTGTCTCAGGTCACAAGTGTGGAAATGGAAGTTCACAATTGCAACAAACTAAATAGTTAGGTAGGACAGGGCTTGGCTCAGGCATTTTATGGATGGAGGATTTATTTTACTGTCTTGCTCACTAGGAGCTGACCTCACAGTCAGACTATAATTGTGGTGTATGATAGGCCAAAGCCTGAAGGGACTGAAGAGTATCTATAATGCTATACATGCATGAAAATGCCATGATAAATTCACGTTTTACACTAAATTAAAATTATATGTAATACATGTATATATGCATGCATGTATGTATGTATGTATGTATGTATGTATGTATGTATATCATGAGGATCAGGAGGAGGCACTCTGGGTTGCAAGTGTTTGCTCTGCAAGCATAAGGGCCTGTATTAGAATCCTCAGCCTCTCCACAGCAAGTCAGAGATGCCTGCCTTTGCTTGTACCCCAAAGAGCAAAATATAGATGGGTAAATCCTAAGAGCTTGCTGACTAGTCAGCCCAGAATCTCAAGCTTCTCATTAAGTGAAAGACCCTGATTCAAGACAGCAGTTTAGATAGAGATGTAGGAAGACTATCTGGTATCCATGTATGGATCTGCTGACATAAATACCTGCACAGTCCTGGGAAACAATGGCATGTAACACACACCTGACACACATCATACACACAGGTGTCACTTACTATACACACATACATGCACACACACACATACATGTACACACACACACACACACAGAGAGAGAGAGAGAGAGAGAGAGAGAGAGAGAGAAAGAGAGCGCTAGAAAGGGAACCACTAGAATGGTAAAGGAAATCCTAAGGCAGGGGAAAGTAATAAAACACTGATCTAAAAGCTGAAAAAGGTTTGTTCATGGAGCAGAACAGCAAGGTGGGAGAGTGTAAGCAGCATTAGGATGTAGACAGTGAGAACAAAGTGCATGTGATTGGGCCATAATGAAACCCATGCATCATCTGCTGATAAAAAAATAACTCTACGGATCGAAGTTCAATTCCCAGCAACTGTGTCAGGTGGTTCATAACCATTCACTTCTCTCTGCCCGACCTCTCTCTCTCTCTCTCTCTCAATCTCTCTAATATTAAAAATATATTTACATAAATGGATTTCATGGCTAAATAATAAGATATACAAGTAAAATAAAAAGAAATATCCAAGCCAAAAGACTTCCAACTTGAACACAGAGACCACAGAAACATGAAATCCCAAAGAAGTGTGACATCCCAAATATCATCCCTCCTTAACTACTGAATACAGGGACACTGACATGGATAATATGAAAAATTCAAAATTTACTAGAAAAATTACAAAAAGGGGACTAGAGAGTATTCACTATTGCCAGTTATTTATTTTTCTATGAAAATCAATACAGTAAACACACACACACACACACACACACACACACACACACAAAAATGGGGTAAGAAGAAGGTAAATTATTCCTGTTTATATGATATGTTTATGTTGGAACGTTTTCTCATGGGCTCTTCATGGAATTTTAGGTATGAAACTCTCAGACCTTATATACACATTCATCAAAATAGGGAACACAGAATAGATATCCAAACCAGTAGCTTTCTACAGGTCAATAATGAATTTTTAGAGATACAAATAATGGGAATAATACAATGTGTAATTTTTTTAAAAAAGCATCAAGAAATAAGCCTAAACAAGGAGGTGGAAGACTTTAAAGGCTTTGAAGATGAAGGTAGAAATGGGATGAATGTGGATGCATACAGATTGGCCAAATTAATATTACAAAATATGCCAAAATTGTATATCATTAAGGGTAATTCTCAGCAAACTTCCTATGACTCTTTTCACAAAAGTAGCAAAAGCAATTCTAAAGTTCATATGGAAACACACACACATACACAAAACCCAACTGGGCCAACTGGGCAAAGCCATCCTAAAGAGGGAGGGTACTGGTACATGTTTTCCAACACAAGATCTCAAATTATACTACTGAGCTGTAGTAACATAGAAGACTATTGTTGGGATACGACAAACCTTTTGACAAGCTAAACAGAAGACCAATAAATAAACTCACAGAGCTAAAGTCAAAAGCATATTTTGGAGAAAAGACAATTGCTTCCACAAATTGCAAGGAAAATTGAATATCTAAATGCATGTCAAAAAATTAAAGTGGAGTGGTTTTCTATCTCTCTGCCCTGTGAAAAAATCTATTCAAAGCAGCTCATGACAGGAAAACCAAATGGAGAGCTGTTAGGTGAGAGTCTGGAAACCAGTGAGGGGCAGGTAGGAGGCTCTGTGACAAAAATGAGCCAAGTTCAATTATATACACATTTCTTATAAATAAGTGAAATCATTATAAATGCCGTAACAAGCATATGCCCAAAGTCAAATATTTAAAAGAAGAAATAAAATCCATTCATAAAAACACATAAAATTATGCATCTGGTCAGACATGGCGGCACATGCCTTTATTCCCAAGGCCTGGACAAGCAAAGGTGGAATGACTTCTCTAAGGCTATCTTGGGCCACATTGGAAATTCAAAACAATCGAGACTGCATGGTGAGAACTGTAGTCTCCCTTCCCCCAGCCTGAAACCTGCTTGCTCAGGGGTGGAGCTTCCTTCTCATTCATTCTGCCACGCCCACTGCTGGACCGTGCTGCTTTGCTGTTGGTGCCACCACGTGCTCACCTTACTACTGGATTCCGAGATTATTCGGCAGGAATCGGGTCCCCTCCCCCTTCCTTCATAACTGAGTGTTGCAACAGTAAAAATTGAGTTTTGATCAGAATGACTGTCTTAGCTACATTTCTTTCTCTCACCACCTAGCCCCTCTTCTCTTCCAGATTTCCAAAATGCCTTTCCAGACTAGAACCCAGGTTGTGATCCCCTGGCTGGACACAACAATTGGCGAACCAACGAGGCGCTGAGAAACTGCAAAGGATTTTTGGAAGAGACACTACTGGTTCGGAGCTCCATAAAATAATTAAAGGATAAAGGAAATTCATAGCGGAGAAGGTATGGGCTTAGCTGAAACAGTGTTAAACCCGAGCGCTGGTTCACTTAGGTTCAGCAGTGAGGAGCTGGGTAACAGGCAGTAGGCCGTGGCTCTCCGAAGCTATATTAGGCATGAGAAAAGAAAGGGTTTATTAAAAGGAACAGGCGAATTGCCGCAGTTAATAAAAACTGCATCATGAGGGAGGAAAATGTCCCAAAAAGCAGAGAGAAATTTCTCTCTGGGCCTTATAGCAGGAGTACTCTGTTCCCTTTTGTGTCTCCTCTAATGTCTGGTGCACCAATCTGTTCTCGTGTTCAATTCATGTATGTTCGTGTCCAGTCTGTATGAATGAATGTTCTATGTTTTATGTTGGATAATAAAGATGGTATAAAAAAACTTTATCTGCAAAGCCTAGAGCTGCCACGTGTTTCAGCCAGGAATCAGACACGTGGCAGGAGGGCCCCTGCTGGAAAAAACTGTTCATTTTAGGAAATAAGGGCGAGTGCACAGCCTCTTAGTTTCGGGGTAAAAATGCTGATAAATGGTTTGTGACTAATGTGATTGACAATGGTAAAGTGCTTTTTATTCTATGATTGTAGCTACAAAAAATTAATATTCTCTGATTGGTCTAAATGTAACTGCTTCATTTGGTTCTTTTTTATTGAAAATGTGCTCTGCATATTTTCACATTCAGCTCATAAGTTGTTGGTTAAGATTAATAATTGTTACATTGCTACAGATGGTTAGTGTTAAATTTGATAACTCAAGTTCAGAGTCCTTGCGACACGTGGCATAAAGCAGGCCAAGAGGCTGGGTCTCTAAAGATATTTCTAGTTTAGGTAATAATTAATGTGGTTCCTATCCTAAATAGTAAAATTTAAGGTAAGATCTAAAACAATGCCTCTTTATTAAAGCAGTAAAACTTGCTTTAATAGGTGTTCGTAGGTATTAATTGACATCCAAACTTCGTAATATGATTGTAATGCTTCTAATATTGATTTTAAAGATAATAAATTGTTTTAAACTTGGGTTTTGCTTTCCCAAGGTTGTAGGTATTATCCTAACCTTGCATAAGAAACTTAAAAATTATGGTTAAAACTGCCATTGTTCCATTGACTGCAGCTTGCAGTTTAATTTCAAATATAAGATCTTTAATTCACCTGTATACTGTAATTAAGATAATTACAAGAGTAATCATCTTATGAGAGCGCTCATCCAGCTTACTTCATACAAAACTGTGACAGAGTTATCTAGTTATGTTTGTCTTTATGAATAGATTAGACAAACAGTTTGGCTATAGTTGCTGCCTGGCAGGAAACTGCAGTACGGGATTTTTTCACAACACTAAAGTTGTGAAGAACGTTTTAACTGTAAGTCATCTTAAGAAAGAGTATCAAAATTTAGAGGCATAGACAGTTATATTGTTTCTCTAAAATCGGTCCTTATTACAGGAGGGCCAGGATGCTCAGATTTAAAAAAAAGTATTTTACGTTTGAGTCAATACAGGGCTCTGGGCAGCCACAGAGCGGCTTGTGGGCTTCTTGTGTTTTGCAAACAGTGCCTGAAAAACTCATTCCCTGTTTTCAAGAGAATTTCTTTTTAACAGTGTTGCAGATCTATTCAGATGTTTAAAATAATGCTTAAATTCTAAGAGTTTTGCTTCTAGTGAACTGTAATCACTAGAAAATTTGCCTCTAGGTATGGTAACTTTACCTTATGTAAGAAAAATTTTTATTGTTTCTGCTTCTATACAAGAAGCCAAGAGTTTTAATCTTTCAGTGTATATTGTTTCCTAAGTGAAAAGTATTAACTAATGCTTCTCAAAGGAAGTTTACCTTAAGTCCTTGCTCTCACCCAAAGGATTCAGAGACAATATACTTTTATTACTTAGTTTTTAGTTTACTACAAAAGGCTTTACAAAAAATAAAGAAAGCTTTTATAATTGTTATTAATTATATTCATTGGTAATTAAATATTAGTTGTGCCCAAGACAATTCTTTGGCCAGAAAAAAATATTATTGTAAAGTAATTTTTCTCATCTTCCCAGCCGATTGTTGGCCCACGTGGGCCCAACTAGCTGCTGTGGGGCAGAGTCTTAAGACACACAGTTTCCCCTGTTCCAGCACAAATAATCTAGTTGTGTGCTGTAGATGTTGCTTTAAAATGCTGAACAATCAAACCTTAATTTGTATATTAGTAGTCAATGCCATATCTCTGAGCTCACAAGTGTTTAAATTGTTCATCCCTCAGATACTATTAATTCTCAAATTTAAAATTGCTTATGCATATTTCTAGTTAATAAATAAATTATGCACATGGGACTCTTAATAACTTTGCAAGCCTTCTAGTTACAACCACTCCTTAAGAAAAATGATTGATAGTGTGATTAGTCACTGCCCCTTTACAGCCAAGTATTTAAAATATTTTGTCAACAAGTTATTAATTCAAAAGGTTCGGTATTGTGAAATTTTAAAACTTTAACTTCTTAAAAGACAAAAAAGAGAGAAATTGTATCCCCGTACATACTATTTAGTGCATTCCCATGCACACTATTTAAATCTTACCTTTATTTTCAAAATTTAAAATTTAAATGTCAAAGAATTTAATAAATGCTTTATAGTATCTTAAAGGGATCTACTTATTGGCTTATAGATTGATCCTAAAACAGCTACCTTATTGGGAAAGGGAAAAACAGGTTTTCTCCACAGAATGCTTCAGAAACATATTAATTCGTGTGACGAGCTGGCAGGTAAGTTGACTCAGTGTCCTGATTGAATTGACTAAAAAACTAAATTAAATTCAAGTTTTAGATCCATCTTTGCTTGTCATTTTTCCAGTTTAGACTAGCTTCTAGCCTTTTAACTTTATGGCAATAGTTCATCAGAGACTGTATATTCTGACTTAGTAAAATTAGTCATTTAATAGAGTCATAATGATTTTTATCTTTTCTTCAGTGTGACCAGTCATTCTAACTCAATCTTAGACTGGTTTAATATTCAGTCCAATGTTAGAGACTCCTATATTCTAAATTACTTAACAAAGTTAATTCAGAGCACATCCCCCAAGGTCACCAAAGGCTCATCTTGCCTTAACCTTATTTGTTCTAAATATTTTGCAAACTGATATTAAAGGTCAGTCTGCAGTGGATTGCCACTGGCATCTAGTTACTTCTAATTCTTATGCATTGGTAAAACGGAAGGACCCCCTGACTAGCGAATAGAAGGGTGCAGATCTGGTTCTAATCTGGGGAAGGGGCTCGGTTTGTATTTTTTCAGGAGATGAAGATGGAGCACGGTGGCTGCCAGAAAGATTAATTCGTTAGATGAACACAGATTCTGACTCTTCTCGTAAGTATCATTCTGAAGACTAAAATTCCTCTTGTGCTTAAAATTCAGCTGGGAACAAAAGCTCCCAGAAAAGCTGTTTTCCTGCTACTCTCTGGGCCAGCTCCTCAACAGGAGGCCGGAGACTAGCCTTAGCTTTACAATTTGCAACTGAATAAAGTACCTGAACTTCCCCAAAAGAAGCTTTGTGATGTTACCCTTCACTCTCTAAGATTTTTGTCTTTCAAGGAGGTTAATCAACATTCTCCAGCCAGACCATTGGATGTGCAATCCCCGCCCCCCCTAGAGCACACAGGTGGCAGCTGTTATCTCCATTCCAAGGACATTCCAGAACGTGGCTTTCAATCCGAGTTAAAATTTAGGTTTTCCTAGAGGACTAGAAAAGTAGAAATTTCAAATATTAATAGAGATTTTTTTTTATTTTGATAGACAGGCCTAGTCCCTTAGCTGGCCTCTGGCTTTTCACCCTTGCTGTTTCTGCAAGGTGTCCTTAGTTCCCCAGGCTGTGGGAAATATAGGGATGAGGAGGAACGACTTCCAGCTCCTATTTTAGCCACAAGTCATGGTGTTACTAATGACATAATTCTTGCCTAGGCCTTGCTAAATCTGAGGTTGATAATTCTCCTTTAGGAGCTGCACAGTACTCAGAACTGTGCATACTGGTTCATGATCGTACGAATTCAATATGGGTATCGCTTGGTGCAGAGAACTACTGCAGGGGAAAGTCCAGCTTGACCATTTCTGAGTTTCCTGTGGGTTATACCCAGTTTAAAAAAGAGGTTGGTATCTAATTTTGGCTAAAAACCAAAAATATCTACGGCTCTGCCTCCCCTCCCCAAAAGATACCAAGAGCCACAGGTGTGGGTCGTGACAGCACTCACGGAAGGAATCCGGTCAATGTCCACCCAAGCCAAGGTTAAAAGCCCACTCATTTATGGATGAGAAAATCTTTTGATCACCTCAGTTAAGCGTTGCCTTATTTAACTTAATTAATAGGGGGGAGAGAGATTGGAGACCGTACTGTCTTCACTGCCTCCCACCCCAAAATAAAAAGCCAATTGGCCTTGTACTACGGAGCCGGTCATACACCTTCTCTCTGTTTCCTGCCTGTCATCCAAAAATATGGAGGAATATCAACTCAGTGTTATTCTTAATAAAGTGTATTTCACATTTGTTCAGTCAAACTTAGCCAGGGTTCCAACACTCTACTTAAAATTCAACTAGGAAGCTACCTATTCAGTACTAATTAGCATTATAAAGTCAGAGCCTGCAGCTCCAGGCTTTTCAGTTAGTTGTTTACTAGGATAGAAAGGACAGTCTCAGCCAGATACAGTTTACCATAAGAAAAGTTAGGGAATCCCACAGAGACAGGTTTTATCCTTAGCCCTAGAATTCAGGCAGAGCTATTGAGCATAGATAAATTTTTTTCCTCAGGCCAGCTTTTTCTTTTTTTTTTTTTTAATTTTTGTTAACAAAAGGGGGGAAATGTAGTCTCCCCTCCCCTAGCCTGAAACCTGCTTGCTCAGGGGTGGAGCTTCCTGCTCATTCGTTCTGCCACGCCCACTGCTGGATCATGCCGCTTTGCTGTTGGTGCCACCACGTGCTCACCCTACTACTGGATTCTGAGATTATTTGTCGGGATTCGGGTCCCCTCCCCCTTCCTTCATAACTGAGTGTTGCAACAGTAAAAATTGAGCTTTGATCAGAATGACTGTCTTAGCTACATTTCTTTCTCTCGCCACCTAGCCCCTCTTCTCTTCCAGGTTTTCAAAATGCCTTTCCAGACTAGAACCCAGGTTGTGATCTGCTGGCCAGACACAACAGAGAACCAGTCTTAAAAGTAAACAAATAGGAAAAAAATTAAACGTAAACTTGCAGGTCAATTCACTGAACAAAGCTTTTGAATTACTTCATGAATATTGCCAAAAATGGAAAGTACCAGATAACAGTTATTGACAAACCAATATTTCTAAAGTCCTTCTCAAGTTTTTTACTAAACAAGGTACATTTGAGTAAAACTTGCTACTACTCTGGCATTGTTTATAAGAGGTCATTACTGATCAACAGAAAGAATTTTAAAGACAAAAATTGAAACATTCATATCAAAATAGAAAACTTACAAACACTGCCAACAAGGAGCCAGAGTAAGTCTGACTCATGGTTCTTTGGAAAGGGAAATGTTATGTTGGCAATATGAGCTGTTACCACAGTGAAAGAATCAGGAAAATGTCCATGGTTGTTATACTGGAGATACATTAGTAGAATTATTATAGTCCTCACGCTTGGTGATGCTCTAAAACTGATTACAAAAGAAAGTCAGTATTAACAGTCGCACAAGGCAAAGGACATTTTCTTGAAGTAGATTTAATACAGGTTGTCATTACTTTATGTATAGTTTTTCAAAATTAAAGGTTTTCAAATTAAATTTGTTATACTAGCATGATTTAATCTTATGAATAACCTATACACTAGAGTTAAAATGATGAACAAATAGTAAATTTTAATTAGTTCCAAACCTCATCAATAAACAATAGCTGAAATAACTAGCATTTTTTACTATGTTACTATGTTTAACCTAAGGAATGATTATTATATGTGTACCTGTGGGACATTGTAGAGACTTAGAACTCGGGAGATCTGAGTTGATATTCCTGTTGAAATGCCTCCTATCACTGCAACCAGCTTATCAGTCTTCTCAGGCCTGCAGCTGTAGTTAGGAATTGGGGGGCTCTCTCCTGAGAGCAAAACCATAGAACTTTTCATGGCCTTCATCTCCGTAAAGTCAGCATTGAAGACATGGAATCCCAGGGACATATTGAACAGAATATTTGGGTCCTTGTTGATTTTTTCTATAGCAAAAACCATAGCCAATATGTGCTGATAGTGTTTGGTGAAATCACTAGGAGGAAAAATTGGAAGGATGATTTTGTGTTCTTTTTAATATTAGTTTTTAATAAAACATAATTACATCAGTTACTTCCCTCTACTTTCTCCCTGGAGTCCCTCTCATGCTCCCCCTCAATTTTGGATTTTTATTTTTAACAATCTTAATACACAACAATCAAAGAAATAAACAGGATATTCTATATTAAAAATGTATTTATCTTAAATGAATGAATTCATCTTAAAAATGAAGATTCATAGTACAACTTATTATCAATTTCACAATTTTTGGTTTTGAATTTCTTGAGACAGAGTCTCACTATTCAGCCCAGGCTGGACTGAAACTCACTATGTAGACTATGTTAACCACAGACTCATAGAAATCTACCTGCCTCTGTTTCTCAAGTTCTGGGGTTAAAGTTTTGAACCATCTCATGCTTTGAAATGTACAAATTTAACTTTTTACTGTGAAATTTGTGTCTGAGAAATAAAAATTGAAGAAATAAATGGAAGAAATAAAATAAGAAATTAAAACGTTGAAATAGCCAACACTGAAACAGTTTTTCACATGGTCTTCGAAAATATGATAAACCTCGAGAAATAACAGTGCTTAATCAACCATAGTAATTTAAAAAATAGTCTCAAGCAAATTTAAATCGGAAAAATAAAGTGTTCTCGCTACAATGTACTAAATAACTACAAAGGAAAATTGTTCCCAACTGCAAAGTGCTTTCAACATCTTCTCACATATTTAAAAGCATTCAGAGTTAGTAGGGGAGAGACACACAGAGAGCCCGGCATAGCTGAGTAGCTAGTGACATTTGGCGACTACTGGGAAACAAAGAGTAAGTTTCCTTCTAGGAGCTTTAGTTTGCATAGACTCTAGATGATGCCCTATACTCCTGTTGTACTGGCATGCCTAAATAAACTCCACAGAGTAAAAAGTGAGAGTGAGACAGAATCCATGAAGGTGAGAAAGAGAGACAGACAAAGAAACAGAGAATGAATTTGAGAGAGAGAAGACACTGGACAGTGGAAGTGTAGCGGTAGAGGAGGGTTTGATCCATATATATATATGTATATATATATATATATGTATATATATATATATATATATTAAAATATATATTAAATACTGTAGCAATATTTTTTAATAAAAGAAGCCAAAAAACTTACATGTAAACATATTCTGGTATATTGTATTCATTTCCAGAAGTAAATTTATTTTTGCTGTGTCTACCTGACAATTTAAGGGAGAAGAATCCTCCAATCACAAAATCCCCATCTTGATAGTAGCCAGGAGAAGCAGAAATACTTAAAAAGTAACAAGAAATTTGTTCCTGGAGTACAATGAGCACAATCCAGAGAGAGAAAGCAATGAGTAATTTCATGCTAACATTGATAAATAATTGATAAAACACAGAAATCTGTTCAATTGAGAATCTTGGAGTAATTAATCCTGATAGCACATTAACAAACTGACAAAACATATGGCTGTCTGGTCGATGTAAATCGAGGTTATAAAGCATTGTTTGGTCCTGATACAGGCCCACCAGCATCCAAACACTCCCTCAGTTCCTGCGAGTATAATCTCCTTTGCACCCACTTAGCCCTAGATTGTGTGCCCTCCACAGAATCACTATGAGTCTCCAAGGGCTCAGGAATCACTTGGCACCAGGGAATCCTGATTCTCAGCAAGAAAACATACAATTAAAAATAAAGTGTGGAGTCCTCTAAAACACCTGTGGAGTATGTACACTATGTGAGCTGAGAGTTTTCAAGGTCTCAAAGTAAAGAGAGACTAACCCATAGAGGCACTATTCAGTCATCAAGAGTCATATGAAGGAGACATCAAAGGACTCCATGATTGTGAGGGGAAGGGCTACACTCTTAATAATTTAACATCAATGTCATTTTACACTATTTCTGTAAGACCAAGTCAAAGCCTTGCGTTTGAAGACTTTATAGGCTATATTTTTCAACTCGTGTATTTTTAACAACTTACATTGTGTATAATTATGAGTAAAATGTTTTGAAATACATATATTATGTAAAAATGGGTATAAATTTTTAATTCACACATAGTTTTGTTAAGCACTGGCATGATTTCAAATGTAATGACATCAGGAACAGTAAAGGAAGGAATACTACTAGCTTTGAAAAATGTCTATTGTGCATGAGGTCCAATATGTTTACCCTTTTCCTCTTTTTTTTTTTTTACGTCCTCATTCATTCATTCATTCATTCACTCACTCACTTTTGGTGCCAGCACCTTAGGAGACTGAACTTAGAGCATGGTGTCTGCAAAGCAATACTCTACCACAGTGCCACAAACTTACCTCTTTTAAATCTATAAAAGTTAAGGACTAGGCTGCCAAGGTAGTTTTTGCCATTGTGACACTCATGTTTAAATTTTCTTATCAGTGGAGATTATAGCCATGCATCACCAAGCCTAGCTATTAACATATTTTGATGTGAGAAAATACAAATTTGGAATACAAAATTAAGATACACAAAGAAATATGTCATTTGATTTTTCAAATCACATTAAATCCATTCACGTGGAAAACACACAACATCAAAGCCCTTAAGAAGGTAAGAATTTGTCAGGAAGCATGTGCACAGAGGCTTTCGTTGCTCAGAAAATGAGGGAAATCACACCTTATCCTCAGCTTATTTCTGTGGGTCTGTGGAATAGTAGCATGGTTATTCTTTTCTTTATGGCTAATAAGTACATTTAAGTGATTACATACCACCTTTCTCTTTCTGGGACTCGGTAACCTCACACAGGGTGATATTTTCTAGTTCCATCAATTTACTGTTAAATATCATGTCCATGTTTTTACCAGGTGAGTAATATTTTATTGTGTAAATATACCATATTTTCTTTATCCATTCCTCAGCTGAGGGATATTTTGGTTGTTTCCAATTTTTGACTATCATGAATAAAGCTGCTATGAACATAGTTGAGAAAGTATTCTTGTGGTATGGTGGAGCATCGTTTGGATATATGCCTAGGAATTGTATTTGGGTCCTGAGGTAGATCTATTATATTTCAACTTTCTTGCATCTTTTCTGAAAATTTTATGACTTCTCAATTTTGAAGAAGGTTCCATAATGTCGTGAGAAACAAGTATATTTTTGCATTTGCATAAAATATTATGGAGATATACCTAAGCTCCATCTGAGTCATAACACCTGTCAGCATCATCATTCCTCTGTTTAGTTTCTGTCTGGATGACATTTCCATTGGTGACAGTGGGGAGTTGAAGTCTCTAACTAATAATTTTGAGGGTGGATTGTGGACTAAGCTTTAGTAATGTTTCCTTTACGAATGTGTGTGTTCTGCATTTGGGGCATAGATTTTCAGAATGTACACTTTATCTTTGTGGATTTTTCCTTTGAGGAATATGAAGTGACCTTACACATCAATTTTGATTAATTTTGTTTGGAAGTCTATTCTGTTCAATATTAGGCCAATTAAACCTGTTTGCTTCTTATGTCCATTTCCTTGCAAAATCTCTTCTCAGACCTTTACTTGAAAAAAATATTTCGATGCTGAGATATGGTTTTTGTATGTTGCAAAATGATGGGCTCTGTTTTCATATCCATTCTGTAAGTTTTGTCTCTTTATTGAGAAAATGAGTCTATTGATGTTGAACGATATTAATGAGTAATGATTATTAATCATTGGATTGATGTTGCTGGTGTATATGTTAGTGTATGGGTGCATGCATGTGTGTGCACTCCTTCTTTTGGCTTTATTGGTGTGTATTCATTTATTTCCTATAGTTTCTTTCATGTCATTGGGTTGGAGTTTTCCTTCTAGTACCTTTTGTTTATTTGCTTGTTTGTTTGTTTTATTTATTTATTTATTGAAACAGGGTTTCTCTGTAGAGCCTTGGCTTTCCTGGAATTCATCCGGTATAATCGGCTGGACTTTAACTCAGAAATCTGCATGCCTCTGCCTCCCAAGTGCTGGGATTACAAGTGTGTGCCAGTGTCTGGCCTTTTTTTTTTTTCTTTATATCATATTTTTATTTTAGGTTTTCTAAACATTCAAAAGTTACTACAAATACATGGGCATGGGAGTCTAGACTGTGCTCTGGATCCCAGCCCACTAAGCCCACACCCAGAGACAACATGATCCCCAAAGCTTCTGACACATCCAGGACCACAGTTGAGGCCCCAACACCCTGGCCAATACCTGGTCTAACTGTGACACCCAAGGACCCAGGGAACACAGGAACACCAGCCCACCCAGAGTGTTCCTTTTTGTTTTCACCTGCACCCAGGATAAGAGCCTGTTTTCTACATTCCCAACTCCTCAGCCAACACCCAGGGTTATCTTGATCCAAAGGAGTTCTTACACATCTAGGGTCACAGCATCACAGGCTTGCTGGAGTGACCAGCTATAGGCAGAGACAGCAAGGCCAGTTAACACCAGAGATAACCAGATGGGGAGAGACAAGCCTAATACCATAAGTATCAGAAACCAATTCTACTTGTAAACATCAGAACCCACGGCTGAGGGAGCATTGACCCGTTTCCTCCAGTGGGTGCGGTCATGACCCACACTTGTTGCTCTTGGTATCTTTTGGGGAGGGGAGGCAGAGCCCTAAAAAGATCCTTCAGTTGTGACTGGAGCTAATACCAACCTGCATCCAAATGGGTATGTCTCTCAGGGAACTCAGAAATGGTCGAATTGGACCTTCCCTTGCAGTGCTTAGCCTGTACCCATGCTGGTGCCCTTACTGGGTTCGAGTTATTACAGTCCAGTATGCACAGTTCTGAGTCCAATGCAGCTCCTAAACGAATCCTAATTAACCCTAGAGCTGATGTGGTCTCGAGGTGGAACACCTTAGGGCCAAATTAAGGGGAGAGGGGTTTTAAGGTCAGCTCGAATTATTTTAAGAGGTTATGGAAGTTGAGCCTTCTCCCCAAGGTGAGGGCTCACATGATGTGGTCACAGCTGGAGGTTCTTCTTTGTCGGTCTCGGTGTCCAGACCATGATAATGAACTGAAACAGATTTGTCGGAAACAGCAGAAGCTATCTGTGATTTAACAAGATGAGTTAATCGTTGAAAAGCCCAAGGACCAAAAGAAATTAATAGTAGGAATCCCACAAGGGGTCCCAAATGGAAGGCAATAAGGTGGATAGCCAGGGTGAGGTGGAGAACCAATTCTGATACCAAGACTCTTGTTGTTCTCCTTCTCATTTTCTTTTTTCAAGGCTAGCCTTTACCTTGGCAAGGCTATCTTTCACTAATCCTGTCTTGTCCACATATACACAATACTTTTCTATGAGAGCTGCACACAATCCTCCATGCTGTAAAAAGAGTAATTCTAATCCCCTTCTCTTTTGTAACACTACTTCAGAAAGAGATGCCAAAGAATCTGTTACCTGATCTATACCTTCTCTTAAATCTTCTACATCTTGACTAATAGCTGCTTTAAGCTTATGATAGCGCTGCACACTTTGCTGGGAAGTAAATACGGAAGCAATGCCAGTGCCTGTCCCTGTAGCCCCCAATCCTAAGAGGACCATGAGGGTCACCACAGTGACAGGCTCTCTTTTGCTCCTGCGGGGCAATTCTGTGCCCCTTTCCCAAAACCCTAACAAATCATCTGAATCATGAACTCAAAGACTGGGAAACAATGGGACCAAAACACAATAATCTTTTCTCTTTATAAAATCTTCATTGACTAAATGTCGGGTTAAGCCTGAGGAGCATGCTAAAAACGTATTATTAGGTGCCAATAGATATTTATAGGTATTATTTACCACAATGGTATCACTGCATATATTTTGAAGTTAGAAGGTCGGGATCATATGAGGCCCCACAACACAACTTCCAATTCCAGAAACTTCAGTTAGGGTAATTTGTATTTGTTCTGCATCATTAAGAAGGGTAAAATTATTGAACCGGCTATTCCCTCATAGAAGGGAGGGGTGGTGGAAAAACACATCCAACACTCCTCAAAATCAGGGGAACTATCCTCCTGTTTTTTTATCTATTAGGGCAAGGGCTGAGACATTTAAAATGGGAAGCAATAATTCAGTAGACGGCTTAGGGCCAGGAAGAATGGTAGGCTGATAAGGAGTGTTCATCTGAACATGCGGGGAAATTGATTCCACTGTGGAGGGGGGCAACCTAGCTGTTGGTTGCAGTTTGGCTGGGGGGTGATGCAATTGGGGGTTGGGTCCTATGGATGCCTTATGTTTATTAGGAACTTCTTTTAATAATTTTATCTGAAAAATAAAGCCAGGATCCTTACATCCAATTTCCATAACATTGCATTCCCGATGTAAAAGTCTCCATTCTCCTCCTATATTCCAATGGGTGTATCACTTTCCCACCTCTGTAAATTTAATGAGTGGGGCACACCAGTCATCTTTGCACAGGGTCTTAAGAGGCTGACCGATGGTTATTCCTAGCCTCTGTTGTAAATATATGGGAAGGTACTTCCGTCTAACGGTGATAAGGTCTCAAGAGGAGGTGGGTTTCCAATATGCATCTCCTGTAGTTTCACAGCTCCATGACTTACAAAAATATGAATCACGATAGCCACATTTATACTATTTATCACAATGTTTTCCTGGACACACATAAAATCCACTGGTATGGTCAGCCATAGAGGCTCGTTTAATATATGAATTACAAGCTGCAAGATGTCCAATATAG
This sequence comes from Mus musculus, assembly GCF_000001635.26. Classification (NCBI taxonomy): domain Eukaryota; kingdom Metazoa; phylum Chordata; class Mammalia; order Rodentia; family Muridae; genus Mus; species Mus musculus. The sequence goes on from NC_000072.6 coordinate 123,655,931, forward strand.
TCAGGATCAGGGCTATTAATAGGCTTAGATTGAGGGAAAAAATATGAGGGTGTGTCCCCGGCAGCGTCTGCACCAAGTGCAAGGACACAGACATCTACTTCTAGATCCGGCCAATGGGGCTTGGCATCAATTTTGGAGCTGGAATTAACTATGTCTCCAGCATGATTTTGAATAACCCAGGTGTAATTAAAAACCTGATAGGCCCGATTATTGGTGGTCTTCACGATGGAGAACAGGAATAGTATCCAGGCCAGGACCATCAGGTTCATCATGGTCACGGTCCGATACTTCCTCCTGTAAGAGAAAATAATTATTTCTCAGGCATTGCCCTGGAATTTATTATAAGGTTTTATTAATCTTTCAGGGAGCCATCTCGCTCCCCTTCTTTTGTATTATAGACACAAGCTGAGTCCTTAGCCCAGATAATAACTGGATCTGGTCCATTCCACATTCCCGTTAAGGGATCTTTCCACAAAACTTGAGCATAGCTTGAGTTGTCTTAGGGTGCCACAAGCGACCAGCTGCGGAGCGCCCTGACATATCAAGGGTCAGGAAATTTAGCACAAAGAGTGCATGAGACAATACAATTTTGAATTTCCTTTAAAGAAATGGATAGTTTCCTGAGTAGCCAGCTTGATTAAGGTATTTTTTTTAAAGTCTGGTGTGCTCTTTCGACCATTCCTTGTCCTTGCAAAAAGAATTAGGAGACCTCACCTTAGAAATTCAAAATTTACAGGGGGCCCTCTCTGGAGCCCCAATTGTCAAGAAACAGTTGGAGCACCCTAATGTCATAAAGGAGGTCTCTCCTCTGGTCTTCACGGAGAAGATCAAACATAAATATTCAGCCAAGGACAAGACACATAAAAAATTCGCCTTCCCAGTCCTGACTCGAGCACGCTCCAAACAGATCAGTCATGACCCCTAGCCAACTAATGATGAACAAGCGCCAGATACCTCAGGACAGGCAAAGGGGGGAAAGGAAAGTGATGACGAACTTGATCAAGTAGCCTCTGACTCCGAGGCAGAAGAGGCGATAAAAGATGAAAGTGATTATGAGGCTTCACAGCCTGTTTATAAGAAATTAAAGATCAAACATATTAAAGAATTGCATTTGGCTGTTAAAAATTATGGGGTTAATGCCCCTTTTGCTGTATCAATCTTGGAAGGACTAGCAGGAGATGGCTACTTAACACCCAATGAATGGAGCAAAGTGGTACAGTCAGTCCTCACTAGGGGGCAGTATTTAACTTGGAAATCTGAATTTGTGGATAGAGCTGAAACCCAGACTGCTAATAACAGAAAGAACCCCCTCAGTGAGGCTTATTTCTGATAAAATATGCGGTAAAGGTCCGTTCGCCTCTGATAAGAAACAATTGGGGCTTTCTCCTAGGGTGCTTGTGCAGACCGCCCAGGTGGCCTTAGCAGCCTGGAGAGCCGTACTGGCCACAGGAAACCTCACCACCCCGTTGACTAAAATTATTCAGGGCTCCCAAGAATCTTATGCCCAATTTGTTGGTAGACTACAAGAAGCCGCTGAAAGAATTCTCGGCCCCCAAGAAAATGAAGGGCTTTTAGTTAGACAACTTGCCTTGGAGAATGCTAATTCCGCTTGCAAGGCTGCCCTGAGGGGTAAGACTAGAGGCTTAGACCCCACAGGAATGATAAAGCTCTGCAATGAGGTAGATAATTTTCACATCAAGTCTCAAAATCTATTAACCTGACCATCGGAGCAGTCTTCCAAAAAGCTGGTGGAACTAGCCAGTGTCAGCAGAGTGTGTTTCAGATGTGGACTCCCGGGACATTTTGCCCTCAAATGCCCACCCACCAGACCAGGCAAGTCTGCCACCACTCCAGGCGCGGGCCAAGTTACACAGGGAGCCATGCCTCCTGGCCTCTTCCCTAAATGTAAGAGAGGTCGCCACTGGTCATGAGATTGCAGATCCAAAACTGATGTAAATGGCCACCCCCTTTCTGCGGTCCAGGGAAACTACCAGGGGCCCCCTGCTCGGGGCCGCTCCCCCTGATAGCACCCTCAAACAATCCATCGCTGATTCCCTCCAGTCTCCGCAATGGGACTGTGCAGGGCTACAGCAGGGGGCGCAGGCTTGGACTTGTCTTCCTCCACCACCAGGATTATAACTCCCGAGGAAGGGACGTTAGTTATTGAGACAGAGGAATTCGGACCCCCACCCCAAAATATGGTTTTTTCTTATTATTGGCCGAGCATCACGACCAAGGAGAAATACAAATTCTGGTTACAGCCACACGAGGGCCCCTTACATTGAGAGCAGGAGAGCATATTGCCCAAGTGCTGCTGTTCCTGTTAATTGGACAATTTCCACATATTAGAAAAAATCGGGGGCCGTCCTCCCCAAGGTCCTAGGATGTTTATTGGGTACAAAGATTAACTGACTCCTGACCCATGTTGACTCTGTTTTTAGATGGCAAACAATTTCAGGGACTTCTAGATACTGGGGCAGATGCAACAGTAATTTCTTCATCACACTGGCCCACTGCTTGGCCTTTAGAACCTACTGCTACCCATTTAAAGGGGATAGGCCAAACTCAGGATACTTTACAAACTTCAAAATTGTTAACATGGTCAGATAAGGAAAATAATACTGGAACTGTCCGGCCCTTTGTAGTAGGGGCCTTCCTGTTAATTTATGGGGAAAAGATATACTCTCTCAGATGGGAGTTATAATGTATAGTCCCAATGAGACTGTCACAAATTTAATGCTAAAACCAGGGTATCTCCCTGGAAAAGGCCCGGGGAAAAATGAACAAGGGATTGTTCATCCCTTTGTCCCTGTACCCAAAAGAGACAAAAGGGGTCTGGGAGCAGACCTTTTTTTCCTAGAGACCACTGCTCCTCCTGCACTCCAGGCAGATAAAATATCTTGGAAAACTAATAATCCAGTCTGGGTCGACCAGTGGTCTATGCCTCAAGAGAAGGTCCAGGCAGCCTTACAGTTAGTGCAGGAACAATTGATGCTGTCGCACCTTGAACCATCCACCTCCCAGTGGAATACACCTATATTTGTTATAAAAAAGAAAAATGGGACTTGGCGGTTATTACAAGATCTCAGAGCTGTTAATAAGACTATGATGCCAATGGGTGCCCTACAGCCTGGTCTACCCTCTCCCATTGTCATACCTAAGGGCTATTTCAAAATTGTTATAGATATTAAAGATTGGTTTTCTCTATTCCCCTTCACCCTCAAGATTGTGTCCGCTTTGCCTTTTCCATTCCAATTGTAAATCATGTGGGACTGAATCCTCGCTTTCAGTGGTAGGTTTTGCCACAAGGAATGGCTAATAGCCCCACCTTGTGCCAAAAATGTATGGCCCAGATCATTGATCCAATAAGAGGGTGCTTTCTCACTGCCTATATTGTACATTACATGGATGATTTATTAATAGCTACCAAAGATTTACAACAGACCCATGAGATTTTCCAAATAGTAGTTGCTGTCCTACAAAAGTGAGGTTTTGTAATAGCCCTAGAAAAAATACAGGTTCAATATCCTTTCATGTTCTTGGGCTTCCAATTAGAATCTGCAACTTTTCACTCACAAAAACTGGCCATTCGAACGTCTCATCTGAAGACCTTAAATGATTTTCAAAAATTATTGGGAGATATTAATTAGCTACGTCTTGTTGTTAAAGTTAACAGCAAGAGAATTAAAGCCCTTGTTTGATGTCTTGTGGGGTGATTCTGATCCTACCTCCCCCTGAAGTCTGACCATAGAAATAAAAGATCACTGGCCCGAGATGAACAGGCCCTTTGTCAACAGGTTACTTTTTAATGAGTCAACAGGTTATGGGTTATTTTGACCCCACACAGCCTTTATTCCTGATCATCTTTTCAACCACTTTTGCACCCACAGGCCTTATCTGGCAAAAAGACAGCCCCCTCTTCTGGATCCATTTACCAGCCACCCCCTCTAAGGTTCTCCCTACCTTTCCACTCTTGGTGTGCCAGGTGATATTTTTAGGTTTAAAAATGGCCACCCGCCATTTTGGCCGAGATCCTGATGTAATTATTTCTCCTTATTCCTTGCTTGGTTACAGTCCCGATTTAATGATTGGGCCATATTGCTGTCCATCTACCAAGGGACTTTTGATACCCATCTCCCCGGTAACAGGTTGTTACAATTTTTACAGGTGACTTCTTTTGTGTTTCCCAAAGTTACTCATTCAGACCCTATTTCAGAGGCATTAACTGTGTTTATAGATGGGTCAAAAAATGGAAAAGCCGCTGTGGTCATTGATGGGCAAATTCAAGTCATTGATAGCTTCTATACCTCTGCACAGTTAGTTGAACTTTGTGGAGTGTTAAAGGTGTTTGAGCTTGTTGCATTACCATCTAATCTTTATTCAGATGGCCACTATGTGGTTAGGGCCCTTCAAGTTTTGGAAGTAGTCCCTAGTATCCAACCCTCAACTGCCACCTTTCAGATATTTTTTAAGAGTCAGATGCTTATTAGGGCTCGTGCTCATCTCTTTTTTGTAGGTCATATTCGAGCACACTCCGATCTACCTGGCCCATTAACAGAAGGAAATGATTTAGCTGATCAAGCTACTCGGCTGGTGTGCCTTGCTTCCCTCTCTGATCCCCTCTCAGAAGCACAAACAGCCCATGCCCTCCATCACCTTAATGCTCATACATTAAGACTCAGATATAAGATAACTAGAGAGCAAGCCAGAGAAATTGTAAAACAATGTAAGAACTGCCTTACACTTCTTCCAGAGCTTCATCTGGGTGTCAGCCCCAGGGGACGTATACCTGGTGAATCGTGGCAGATGGATGTTACACATGTCCCGTCCTTTGCAAAGGTAAGATTTGTGCACGTTACTGTTGATACCTTCACTGGTTTTGGGATTTTGAAATCCCAAGAAAACAATAAACACTCAAAACCTAGAAAATAAAATACAACAGCACAAAAAGAAGAACACAGCAAAACAAAATCAACCAAACTGTAACCAAATAAAAGTACTTGTATAAATATTGTTGATTTCCTCATTGTGTGACCAAACTAATTCTGAACATAGAACTTGCCTTAAAGTGGTAGAAATTCTGATTGGAGAAAATTTATTGTGTCTCTTGAAAACCATAATTTTCACCATTACTCTGTATGACCTCTTTTTATCACATCATTGAGATATTCAGGGTGAACAGTTCCAACAATAAGAAGATGAATGTGCATATAGATTTAAATGCAAAAACATCTGTCCAATATTTAATTATACTGTGAAACCAGAGATTGTATTACTTACTGAAAATTGCTCTTCTAGTTGTGGTATGGCTTAGCACTTAGCATATTTTTAATCTGAAACAAAGAATATAAAATTAGTTGGTAGAAGGATTCACCCATGTTTGAAAGTAACTTCTAATTGATGGGGCAGACAATGTGAAGAATCAGAGAGTGATTTGACAGAGTCAGTCAGAGATAGGATATACAAGTATATATATCTCATAGGGATAGACAAGAAAGACATAATTTTCTGGGATCCCACACAAGTAGTCAGGTATTGAGGTAGGACCCAGTGATGGATGAAAGCCAAAGGCTAATGACCCATTAACTCTCAATTACTTTTCTGGGACCCAGAAGATGATGGCTTTCTGTGACTTAATTCTCTTTTGCTATTCTGTGATCAGAAGCTTTTGGTTTAGGGCAATTAAATCTCTTTGTCCTTAGGCCAAAAGCTGCTTACTTCTGACAACCCTGTTCACTGAGGAATTTCACTCTGAGAACAGCACATGGTACTGAACTCAAAAACACTTACCTCCTTGTGATATTTACCCCAAGTTAGGAATTTCTCATTTAATGAAAAATGTTGAACACTGTGAGATTCAAAGACAAACTCGCCAACCTTCACTTGAGCATTGGTACCACTCGGCAGAGACTGGTAATTAAAGATGTCAAACTCAGCTGGGCATGGTGGCACACACTTTTAATTCCAGCACTTGGGGGGCAGAGTCAGGTGGATTTCTGAGTTCGAGGCCAGCCTGGTCTACAGAATGAGTTCCAGAACAGCCAAGGCTACACAGAGAAACCCTGTCTCTAAAAAACAAAAAACAAAACAAAACAAAACAAAACAAAACAAACAAACAAAAAAAGATGTCAAACTCAGTTGCCAAAATTTCTTTGTTCACAATGTTCTCCTCATTGGAGCTTCTCCCAAGTTGGCTCTTTTGTAAGAATGGATGGAGCTAAAAGAGGAAAATAATTTTCAGAACCTGGACTGTAATTCACTGAGAGGTAAAGAATTCACTGAGAGGTAAAGAAACCTGGTTACTGTAACTGTCGTTTCTTTCTCTAACTGTATGTTCCTGTGGCTTTCATTATTGTTGTGTATATCAAACATTCGACATATGGTTAATCCATGGCAGCACTAAGCTTATATCACACACACACACACACACACACACACACACATACATACACACACACAAACACACACACACACACACATACATACACACACACAAACACACATTCAGACAAAAACTCAACAAATTCTGGAGGTAACGAAAGTTTTTAACCAAATGGACATTACAGGAATGAGATAACTGAAGAACAAGGGACAATAATTAGCAAATAAGAATTCAAGGTATTGTAATTTACAGATGCCATGATAGTACATATAAGCAACACTTATGATCAGGGAACTCCTATGACTAATGAACATTTGCAGAGATGATGCTGTCAAAAGAGTATCAAAAAAAAAAAAAGTAGCCTTCCTGTAGACAAATGACAAACAAACTGAAAAAAAAAAAATCAGGAAAACAAAACTCTTCACAGTAGCCACAAACAGTATCAAATATTTATGGGTAAAAAAATGAATAAAGCAAAAGACTTGTATGATAAAACTTTTGTCTTGTAATAAAGAAACAGAAGAAGATATCTGAAGATGGAAAGATCTCCCATACTCATGAATCAGTAGAGTTAACATAATAAATAGTAAAATAACTTCAAGAGATATCCTTATTCCTAATTTTAAAATGTACCACAGTGTTCTAGTAAAAAAAGCTACAAAGTAGTTTCATAAAAAAAACTCAACGTGTGAGTTTTAATAACACCCATGGAAGGAGTTACAGAGATGAAGTTTGGAGCTGAGACGAAAGAATGGACTTCCAGAGACTGCCGCACCCGGGGATTCATCCCGTAATCAGCCATCAAATGCAGACACTGTTACATAAGCCAGCAAGATTTTGCTGAAAGGACCCTGATATAGGTGTCTCTTGTGAGGCTATCCAGTGCCTGGCAAACACAGAAGTGGATGCTCACAGTCATCTATTAGATAGAACACAGGGCCCCCAATGGAGGAGCTAGAGAAAGTGCCCAAGGATCTAAAGGGATCTGCAACTCTATAGGTAGAACAACAATATGAACTAACCAGTACACCCAGAGCTTGTGTCTCTAACGACATATGTAGCAGAAGGTGGCCTAGTCGGCCATTATTGGGAAGAGAGTCCCCTTGGTCTTTCAGACTTTATATTCCCCAGTACCAGGGAATACCAGGGCCAAGAAGTGTGAGTGGGTGGGTAGGGGAGGTGGGGAGTGTAGGCAGGACTTTCAGGATAGCATTTGAAATGTAAATGAAGAAAATAATTAATAAAAAATTGGAAAAAGAAAAAAAAAGAAAATATTTTGTGGCTTTTGTTACTATAGCACTGTGGTACATTTAAAATTAGGGATAGGGATAACTCTTGAAGTTATTTTATGAAACTGACTCTTCTTTTGCCTCCTTGTGATAGCCTTTTCCTCCTGCTGGGTAGCCTCATTCGGCCTTGATATTAGGGTATGTGTCTAATCTCACTGTATTTTGTTATGCCATGTTGATATCCCTAGAATTCCTACTTTTTAGAGAAGGAGAACTGAGGACCAGGGGATCTAGGTTGAGTAGAAGTGGACAAGGGAATGAAGGGAAATGGAGAGTGGCTACATATCCAAATAGCAGCAGAAGAGAACTACCCTTCCAAGAGTGCAGACAAGCCTGCAAGCACAGGTAAGACCACCACTGCTGCTCAGAAGAACCTGCCCAGTAGCCTCAGGACAGAGGAAACAAGGAACTGTGAGGAGCCACCCTTGCAATTGCCATTACAAGATGGCGCTGACATCCGGTGTTCTAACTGGTAAACAAGTAGTCTGAGCATGTGCTGTGGTATTTTTCCATTCCTTGTGCCCTGCCTGTCCTGTGGCGTCATCTAGGCTGATGGTGAGCAGCCAATCAGGGCAATGCATGTCTCCAACTGCTCTTCATGGTCTATTTAAGGACTGGGTTTCCTGTGTTCTGGGTCTCCTCCCCAGAAGCTGATCATCTGTCTCTCGAGATGCATTAAAGCTTTACTGCAGAAGGATCCAAGTGTCCTGTGTGTGTTCTTGCTGGCGAGACTATAATACAGGACAAGGAACGACCTAGGATAGGAGCCTTCAGGTTTCCCTCTGTACCTGGAGCTGAATCTGTGCCACAAAGTTAAATACACAAATACCGACAGGAGACATCTACTCTCCCAAGAGGGCCTACACACATGTGAGCACAGGTAAGACCACCACTACTCTTCAAATTCCTGGCACAAGAGGGACCCTCCCAAAGCCATCAAGACACACAAATCAGCTGGGAACAGGATCCTTCTGGTTTTTGTCTGAACCCCAGAACTGACCCTGTATAACAGCTCTCCATTCCTAAATTCCTCCTGGAAAAAACTGGCCTCCTAAGAGTACTGACAAACAGGCTTGCAGAACAAACAAGCCACAGTCAGAGACAGCAAGACCAGCCAACACCAGAGATAACTGCATGGCAAAAGGCAAGAACATAAGCAACAGAAACCAAGGCACCTTGTTTCCCACCACAGTGAACCCTGGTTACCCCAACACACAATAAAAGCAAGACTGTGATTTAAAAATCACATCTCATGATGATGATAGAGTACTTTAAGAAGGATGTAAATGACTTCCTTAAAGAAATACAAGAGAATACAGATAAACAAGCAGACAACCTTAAAGAGGAACACAAAAATTCCTTAATGAATTACAGGAAAACATAGCCAAACAGGTGAAATAACTGAACTAAACCATCCAAGACCTAAAAATAGAAATAGAAACAATAAAGAAATCACAAAGGGAGCCAACTCTGAAGATAAAAACTTAGGAAAGACATCAGGAGTCATAGATGAAAGCATCCCAAACAGAACACAAGCTATAGAAGAGAGAATCTTGGGTGCAGAAGATACCATAGAACAACACATTGAAACAAAGGTCAGAGAAAATGCAAAATGCAAAAAACTCCTAACCCAAAACATCCAGGAAATTCAGGACACAATGAGAAGACCAAACCTAAGGATAATAGGTCTAGAAGAAAGCAAAGCATCCTAACTTAAAGGGCCTATAAATATCTTCAACAAAATTATAGAAAAAAAACTTTTCTACCCTACAAAAAGAGATTACCATAAACATGCAAGAAGCCTACAGAACTCCAAATATATTAGACCTGAAAAGAAATTTCTCCTGTCACATAGTAGTCGAAACATCAAATGCACAAAACAAAGAAATGATATTAAAAGCAGTAGGGAGAAAGGTCAAGTCACATGTAAAGGTAGACCTATCAGAATTACACCATGTTATGATAGTATACTTAACCCAAAACCCCACCAGACATCTTCTACAGCTGAAGAACAACTTCAGCAAAGTGGAAGGATACAAAATTAACTCAAACAAATCAGTAGCTTTCCTTTACTCAAAGGATAAACAGGCTCAGAAAGAAATTGTGGAATGGCACCCTTCACAATAGTCACAAACAATAAAAAGTAACTTGGTGTGATTCTAAGCAAACAATAGAAAGATCTATATGACAAGGCCTTCAAGTCTCTGAAAAAAGAACTCGAAGAAGACCTCAAAAGATAGAAAAATCTCCGATGCTCTTGGATTGTCAAGGTTAATTTAGTAAAAATAGCCATCTTGCCAAAAGCAATCTACAGATTTAATGCAATCCCCATCAAAATTCCAACTCAATTCTTCATAGATTTAGAAAGAGAAATTCTCAAATTCATCTGGAATAACAAAAAGCCCAGGATTGCAAAAACTCTTCTCAATAATAAAAGAACTTCTTGGGGAATCAGCATTCCACACCTCAAGCTGTACTACAGAGCAACTGTGATAAAAAAAAAAAAAAAGCATGGTATTGGTATAGTGACAGGCATGTAGATTAATGGAATAGAACTGACAACTCAGAAATGAACCCACACACCTATGGCCACTTGATCATTGTCAAAGGAGCTAAAATCATCCATTGGGAAAAAAGACATCATTTTCAACAAATGATACTGATTCAACTGGTGGTCAATAAGTAGAAGAATGCAAATTGATCCATTCTTATCTCCCTGTACAAAGCTCAAGTCCAAGTGGATCAAGGACCTCCATATAAAAGAAGATACACAAATTTAATAGAAGAGAAAGTGTGGGAAAGTCTCAAACACATGGACACAGGGGTAAAGTTTCTGAATAGAACACCAATGGCTAATGCTCTAAGATCAAGAATCAACTAATGGGACCTCATAAAACTGCAAAACTTCTGTAAGGCAAAGGACACTGTCAATAGGACAAAACAGCAACCATAATATTGGGAAAAGATCTTTACCAATCCTAGATCTGATAGGGTCTAACATCCAATATATACAACGAACTCAAGAATGTAGACTACAGAGAACCAAATAACCCTATTAAAAATGGGGAACAGAGCTAAACACAGAATTCTCAACTGAGGAAAGTCAAAGGGCTCAGCAACACCTAAAGAGATGTTCAACACCATTAGTCATCAGGGAAATGCAAATCAAAATGAACCTGAGATTCTACCTCACACCAGTCAGAATGGCTAAGATCAAAAACACAGATGACAGCAGATCCTGGTGAGGATGTGGAGAAAGAGGTGCACTCCTCCATTGCTGGTGGAATTGCAAGCTGGTACAACTATTGAAATCATTCTACCTGAGTATACAGCTATACCACTCCTGGGCATATACCCATAAGATGCTCCAACATGTACTAAGGACACATTCTCCACTATGTTCATAGCAGTCATATTTATAATATCCAGAAGCTGGAAAAAATCCAGATGTCCCTCAACAGAGGAATCGTTACAGAAAATGTGGTACATTTACACAATGGAGTACTACTCAGCCATTAAAAACAATGACTTCATGAAATTTGCAGGCAAATTGATAGAACTTGAGAATATCATCTTGAGTGAGGTGACTAATTCACAAAGGAACAAACATGGTATGTACTCACTGATATTATTCCCAAAAGTTCAGAACACCCATGATTCAATTCACAGACCGTATGAAGCCTAAGAAGGAGGAAGACCAAAATGTGGATTCTTCAGTGGTTTTTAGAAGAGTAAACAAAATAACTCACAGGAGGAAATATGGATCAAAGTGTTGAGCAGAGACTGAAAGGCCATCCAGAGGCTGCCCCACTTGGTGATGCATCCCATAGAAAGCCACCAAACACAGATGTTATTGTGGATGCCAGGAAGTGCTTGTTATAACAGACTGATAAGGCTGTCTGCTGAGAGGCTCTGCCAGAGCCTGACAAATACAGAGGAGGAAGCTCACAGCCAACCATTGGACTGAACTTGGAGATCCTTGATGGAGGAGCTGGAGAAGGGACTGAAGGGGCAGAGGGAGTTTGCAACCACATGGGAGTCAGACACCCCCACCATACCCCCATAGCAGCAACAGTGTCAACAGGCCAGACACCCCCACCAGAGCTCCCGGGAACTGTACCACATACCAAAGAATACACATGGAGCAACTAATTATGGTGGCCTCATGTGTGGTAAAAGATGGCCTTATTGGACATCAGTGGATGGAGAGACCATGAGGCCTGAGGGTGTTCCATGCCCCAGTATAGGGGAATGCCAGAGTGGGAGGATGGGAGTGGGGTTGGGAAGCACCCTCATAGTTGCAGGGGAAGGGGGATAGAATTGGGGGTTTCTGAAGGCGAGATCTGGAAAGGGGAAAACATCTGAAATGTAAATAAAGAAAATATCCAAGAAAAAGAATAAAAAAGAAAAGCAAATGAATGAGTGAATGAATGAATGAGTGAATGAACTGAATAAAATCCTAGCCACTAGATGAAAAATTAACTAGTGAACTGTCATTTATACCTACGGGGAGAGGGAAAATCAGTTTTCTCCCATGGAGTGACAATGGGTACGTCAAACACTCCAGGCAGGTCTCATGGTCATGAGCAAATAACCAGCATAATGAACTTCATTGCTTTTGTGTATGTACTCTTTAATTTGCTTAGAGTGTAGCATTTTGTTTTGTCTTGGTTTTTGAAGGTGTGATTTCATTTTGTTCTCTTGGTTTTGGGTAGTTTCTTATATTGAGTTTTGGGTTGTTTTTTGAGAAAAACATATCGTTGTGAGGAAGCAGTGACATGGATGAATTTGGGAGTGAAGGAATATAAACAAAATATAGTTAAATTTAAAAAATGTTTTGAATGACACAATATTAACTTTATGGAATATGAGCCAGTGAATGATTACCCATAGAATAAGCCAGTGGATGATTACAAGAAAACAGTATCTATGGCCACTGCCAGGCAGCTGCACATATGAGTTCAGCTTCGATAGCATGTATGAGACCTCAAAAGCCCAAGCCAGGCTACAGTATTTGAGCCCACCTGTACTTCAGTTGCCATTGGCAATTGAAAGCTATTGGAAGGGATGGTCAATTTTCTCTAAGAGTATAACCTCTGGAAAGTTGACCATGCACCAGCTGAAGGCAACATATCTATAATTTTAGTACAACAAGAATTGATCTTGAAGGGTTCTAAGGGTGTGGGATGCAAATCTGAGCACAGAAAGGGAAAGTTGGTGGAAGAAGGATGTATCAGATTAAAACACACTGTAAGAAATTCTCAGAACTCTCAATGACACACACACAACACACACACACACACACACACACACACACACACACACACACGACACAAACGGTATATATATATATTTATTTCCAGTAGGTCCGCATATTTGATTGCTTGGTTCCTGTTGGAAGTGTTATGTTGAGAGGTGATGGAATTTTTAGATTGTGGAGCATTTCTGGACAGAGTATGTCACTGGACTGGGCTTTGAGAATATATAGCCTCATCCCACTTGCTCTCTCTGGTTCCTACATGTGGTTGAAGATATGCTCTCTCTGCTTCTTATTCTAGATATCTGTTGCTATGACTCCTTATTATTAAGGACTCTTCCTCTGGAACCTAAGTCAAATAAACTCCTCCTTCCATAAGTCCCTTTTGGTTACTTTATCATAGCAATAGAAAACCCATATAAAAACAAATATTGCCTATAATATGTAGAAAAGAGAATGCTTGAACACTACTAGTGGGAATGTGAATTAGCCCAGTCACACTGGAATCCAGAAAGGATGTTCCACAAAATAAATGGAATAGACATACCATATGATCCAACTCCATCACTTCTTCATGTTAACTTGAAGGACTTTTAAGTCAGTGTGTCAGAGGTACTTGACATTAGGGCTTACTGCAACAATAATGAGTTCATGACTCAGCTTGGGAGTGTGAAGTGGTTTGAATATAACTCCCCCATAGATTTAGGTATTGAAAACTTGTCACCTAGTAAGTTGTCAGTGTTTCAGGAGGTGTTAGAGGTATAGCCTTGCAGAAGAATATATGTCACTGTAAGCCAAACCCTTTCTTCTATGAGTGTTTGTGGTCATAGTGCTTTGCCACAGCAAAAGGAAAGTAATTAATATAGTGTCTATCAATTAATTAATGCTTAAAGAAAATTTGGAGTGACATATTGGAATTATATCCACGTATAACGACTAATGATGTTATGACATTTATGAAAAAATTGGTGTAAGAAAATTATCATATTAAGGAAAATCAGACTCAAGAAGTCACATGTTGCACTTTTCTCTCACTTGTAGAGTTGAATTTATCACACAAACATACACATACATAGACATTAATGAGCACCTGCATGCACACATACATGCACTCAGGCATACACATGCACACACTTGCACACACACAGACGCACACAAAAGTGCATCCACACACACGTACATAAAAATGGATGACTTGGGAGTAAAGTCAGAACTGTTTAGAGAAACAGATGTGACTAACACAAGTGTGTATTAGTTACTGATGTATTGCTGTGATAAAGCACTATGACCCACGCAACTGACAGAAGAAAGTATTTATTTGGGCCTATGGTTCCAGAGAGACAAGAGTCTATCTATCATGGTGAGGACTATGACAGCAAGCACATGAGATGACACAGGAAGCCAATGTTTCCATCCTCACCTGTAAGACAAGAGGGTGGCCCTGAAGTAAGATGAAGAGAATAAATGCCAAAACCCTTCTGCATTGCTGTTTTTACTGCAGGAGCTCTCCATCATCCAAATTTACCTAGACACATGCCTTGAGAACTTATTGTTCAAATCCTCAGCCTGTGGGGGACATTTCTCATTCAAACCATCACATCTCTGCAGGGAGTTGAAAGTGGATGGAGGGAATTGAAGGAAAACATAGTCAAATGAGTATTGTATACACTTGAATGTAATTATCCTCATGAAACCCAATACCATGTACAATAAATATGTGCTAGTGGAAACAATAAGACAATATTCCTAATTATTTTACTAACTAGGAAGAAATTTAACCAAGTAGGTAAAATATCCCTATGGCAAAACCTGTAAGACATTGATGAAAGAGGGTGAAAAGGCATAGAAAGGAAAATGTATCAAGGATTAAAAGAGTTAATGCTGTTTAAAATAATTCATTAAGCAAACGCTTTCACAGATTAGGGAAGTCTCTATGAAGTTTTAAGTGATGTTTTTCTGAAGGCTGAAAATTCCAACAAGACATGACTTTTGCAAAGTTGATCAAGAAGAAAAAAATTAAAGCATTGCATTTTCCATTCCAAGTAGTTTTATAAAATTATAGCAGTGCAGGATGGCCTACAACATGCAAACAACATGGAGAAACTGAACAGAAGTCCAGGTAACCATTGAACACACTATACACCAAGAACACTCAAAGGGTGAAATGTAGTCTCCTCTACAAATGCTGTTGTAAAAAAGACAGTGATAAACTGAAGTTGGATTTTTGACAGTTTCATACACAAACTAATGTTAAAACAGATCAAAACTTCAGAATAAAAAAACTCATAGAGTAAAACAGAATGAGAAGTCCTTTGATGTCATTGATTTTGATGATGATTATTTTCAAACACGATATGAAAAACAGTCGATGAAAGCTAAAATAATACCAAGAAAGCATCTGCACGGCAAAGAAAACAACCAACAGAGTAAGAGGACAATTCATGGAATGGAAGAAGGTATTTGCAAGCAAGACACCAAATGAAGGATTGTTATTCCAAGTTATAGTTAACTAATGGAATTACTTAGCCAAAAATTTAAAGTAAGGAAAAATGTCTGTTAGGTTGCTTTTTTAAGAAAGGGATACATGTGGGCATAAAGTGTTTGGAAAGACATTTAACCTCACTGATCTGAGAGGAAGGCGAATGCAGCTCACCATGAGCTATACAACCTTCTATGTGTTAGCATGCCTGATGTCAAAATTCAAAACACATCAGATTTACGTGATCTAAAAAGGATAATTAGCCCTTAGTCAAGAAATAACTTCCCACTCTTGGGTGAAAATCTCTAATTAAATTCAGAGGATCCCACTTATAAAAAGAAGTCATGAGAATGAGAGAGTGCTAGTTGGGGAAAGGACTCCAACAGGGGAGGGAGGGGTTCTTTATAGAATCTGATTGACAAAATAAACTATTGGCATCAAATGTGCCTAAAATACCTTAAAATATGCCATATTTACACTTGCCCAACTCATGTGAGTTGTATTCTATACTTCCTTCACTAAACAATAAAAGAAATAATAAAAAAATCTGACTATGAAACGGTCTGAATATTATTGTTTGAAAGTGTTGAAATTAGGAATACCATTTTTTAGCATGATGCTTGCAATGCTTTCTGATAAAAATGTTAGTTCAACTTTAAATACCACAATGTGTTTTTCTTTAATTATATCTCTAATTCGAGAGTAACTATGAAAGTTCATGAAACGAAATGCAGAACTTCAAGTCAAAGCCAAACACCTAGGAAAACATAAGACAAGCTATTGGTACCTTCCATGGAAGAGGAGCCTGGAGTACACTTTTATCCAGTGAGCTTCCTTCCACTCTGAGTGACAGCTCCTCATGGAGTGCCTGGGCAATGACATACACAGCAGCATGGACTTTGGAGCTATAAGGTGAGGTATTCATATCCCAAACATGCAGAGGTCGTGTGCTCAGGATGCCATTGGGCTCACATAGACTTTGTTCCCTGACTCCATCCTGATCAAAATATGGACATTCAAATAAGATGGACCACCCATCATGGATAAAGATATCATGAGGGTATTTTCTAGGTTGAACATCTCTGAGAAAATCCTTGAATCCCAGTACTTGATCCATGCGAACAGAAAATGATAATCCTCTAACAGAGATTATATGACTTTTATGTTGATGAAAAGGAAATGTGGTGAAATGCCAATCAGAAGTTGTGATCCAGACATTATGAAAAGTGCCATAGTGAATGATCATATCGACAAAGCTCAGAAGAGAATATGTGTCACCAAATGCAATGATAACACGTGTCAATGGGAATCTTTCCCTAAAATGCTTCTTGTTTATTGTCTCCAAAGCAGGAATTTCTGGAACCTTTTCTGCAAATGCAACACAAAAGCCATGGTTTTTCATCTCCTCTGTGATGTCCCTAAGGAAGAGTTCTCCCTTCATATCATCTGGAGCCACCAGGCCAGCCCAGACCCAAGCGAAGTGTAGCAGCAGTTGAGTAATTCCCTGATACAGAGCTGTGAGGTCCATAGGAAACTGGTAAGGAGACTGTAGATGGGCCCATAAATCATATGCTGACAAAAAATAATTCCAAGGATCGAAGTTCAATTCCAATCAACTGTAGCAAGCAGTTCATAACCTCAAGGCTCCATTCAAAAGGAGCATAGCTGATCTAAACCGAAAGTTACCTCTAAAGACATTGCAATTATGCTTATTTTCAAATGATTTGGTTTACATCTTCTATTAATGCACTCTAGGACAAATTAAACAGTTAAATAACTTTGCTAAGAAATACCAGTTTGTTACCTATGACCCATCACTTACATTTTAGTCCTTTCACAAAATGTATCTTTTTCTTTTCACTTTTATAAAATGTATCATACAGGGACACAGAGTGTCTATCCCCTTCTTTCAATCGAGGCACTACCAGTCAAATAAGAGAGCATTTGCAAATCTGTTTCTTCCCATACTAAAACTTTCCTCCTTCTGATGTGGAAGTGGAGAAACATTAATAATAAAGGCCTTTTATTTGAAGAGACAAATCCATAACCTATTACCAAATAAAGAAGAATCTAAGAAGCATTTAAAAACCCACTAGTGAAGTCTAAATTTCCCTAGAAGTTCCTTTGTTTTTGTGTTTCTGTCATGCTTAATATAAGCTTGCTTAAGATAGAAGGCTGACTGTCTCCCTCAATGAATGTTGTAAAATTCCTATTTAATAGTAGCCTTTGATCAACCACATCACATTGCTATCCTTCTTACCAGAATCTTTAATTGAGATGACTTACATTGTCATTCCTATGCACTTTGGGGCATCTCCTCTCGGGTTAGGAGTGAACTAGAACATTAATTTGCCAAATCAAATGACCAATTATTAAAATTCCCTTCACTTATTGGCAAGAAACAATCCATTTCTTTAAAATGTGTTCCAGGATTTTTTTTTCTTTGATCAAGGACTGTATTTCAAGGTTTGGCCAACACTGTTAGTCTGCTTTACTAAATCTTCTGTTTCTTTACACTAGTGGTATCAGAATATCCCAGTGTCCCATGGTTCCAATTGGGACTTGGATCCCCTTTCCACACAAATTCCATAAATAATCTCATAAAATCATATGCCCACTAAAACATGACATAGTCTGCAGCTCATGTCCTGGCTGACTTCTCACCAGGCATATGAATTTGAATGTTTAATAAACATTTCACTTATTGAATCCAAAATCATGGTGATTGAATGCAGACACTCAATACATGTTAATTGACTGGGAGAGAGGGGTAGATAGGAAGACAGGGGAGAAATAATAGGAAAAAAGAAATCAGAAAATGATGTAAACATGAATATATTGAGGAAGGAAACAGTAGCATAAAGAAATACTCAATTCTTAGTAAATGCACAAAGTAAGAAATTTAAATGATGCAACTTGATGCAGTTTTTATATTATTAAACATTGATAATAGGCTCATGAGGCCCATGAAACTAGTTTCTAATTATGTTTGCTTAAAATAGTCCAAAATCTGAGTGAACTACCGTTAAACCATAAATTTTAAGAATATGTTTTTGAAATGTGACAAAAATGTATCCGAAAGCTAACGCAAGAGGCTGTGGCAGAAAGACCTGTTGTCCTGCTGACAGAAAACACCCAGGCTCCTTTCAGTTCTCCAATTCAGACATTGGAGTTGCTCTCAGGAAGACAGATGCTCCTCCAGGGAGGTGAGCTGACCAAACACAATTTAACTTCTATGTTTCTTTGTTTATTTTATTTTTTCCTAGATAACTGATCTATTTTTGAGAGTGGTGTATTGAATTATTCACTTGTGCTGTATTAGGATTAATCTGTGGTTCTTTTTGATTGCTATCTATTGAAATTGGCTACACTTTTGCTTGGTGGAAATGTTCTAAACTTGTAATAGATTCATCATGAACTCTTCTTTTAAGGAGTATGAAGAAACCCTCCTAATCAGTTCTGAGTAGTTTTGATTTGAAGTCTATCTTGTCAAATATTAGATCAACCATTCCTGCTTGATTCTTTTTTTTAATTAGGTATTTTCCTCATTTACATTTCCAATGCTATCCCCAAAGTCCCCCATACCTTCCCCCCCACTCCCCTACCCACCTACTCCCACTTTTTGGCCCTGGCATTCCCCTGTACTGGGGCATATAAAGTTTGCAAGTCCAATGGGCCTCTCTTTCCAGTGATGGCCAACTAGGCAATCTTTGGATACATATGCAGCTAGAGTCAAGAGCTCCGGGGTACTGGTTAGTTCATAATGTTGTTCCACCTATAGGGTTGCAGATCGCTTTAGCTCCTTGGGTACTTTTTCTAGCTCCTCTATTGGGGGCCCTGTGATCCATCCAATAGCTGACTGTGAGCATCAACTTCTGTGTTTGCAAGGCCCCGGCATAGTCTCACAAGAGACAGCTCTATCTGGGTCCTTTCAGCAAAATCTTGCTAGTATATGCAATAGTGTAAGTGTTTGGAAGCTGATTATGGGATGGATCCCCGGATATGGCAGTCTCTAGATGGTCCATCCTTTCGTCACAGCTCCAAGCTTTGTCTCTGTAATTCCTTCCATGGGTGTTTTGTTCCCAATTCTAAGAAGGGGCAAAGTGTCCACACTTTGGTTTTCATTCTTCTTGAGTTTCATGTGTTTCGCAAATTGTATCTTATATCTTGGGTATTCTAAGTTTCTGGGCTAATATCCACTTATCAGTGAGTACATATTGTGTGAGTTTCTTTGTGATTGGGTTACCTCACTCAGGATGATACCCTCCAGGTCCACCCATTTGCCTAGGAATTTCATAAATTCATTCTTTTTAATATCTGAGTAGTACTCCATTGTGTAATTGTACCACATTTTCTGTATCCATTCCTCTGTTGAGGGGCATCTGGGTTCTTTTCAGCTTCTGGCTATTATAAATAAGGCTGCTATGAACATAGTGGAGCATGTGTCCTTCTTACTGGTTGGAACATCTTCTGGATATAAGCCCAGGAGAGGTATTGCGGGATCCTCCGGTAGTACTATGTCCAATTTTCTGAGGAACCGATTCTTAATTCCATTTTCTTAGGAAATCATTCTCTAATCTTTTACTCTAAGATGGTATCTATCTTTGGTAGTAAGACTTTTTTTTTTTTTTTTGGTTCCATGAAGGGGATAAATTCCATTTTCAAGACAATCTGCTTGTCTGTGTGTGTGTGTGTGTGTGTGTGTGTGTGTGTGTGTGTGTTTGTGTTTAATTAGACAACTGAGACCATTAATATTAAGAGATATTAGTGGGGGATATGTCTGTGTTCCTGTCATTTCTTGATTTTTTTATTGTTTTTTTACACCTCTTTTTATTAACTTTCCTGATTATGTTTTCTCATTCCTGGGAGCCAGTTATGTGTGATAATCAGTCTTTTCAGACTTAAGCATTACTTCTAGAATCCTCTATAGGGATGCTAAGTTATCATAAATTCCTGTGTATTTTTATCAGAGAATGTTATCACTTCTCTTTCAAATATAGGGCACAGTTTTCCTATGCATCATACTCAAGTTGGTATTTGTGGTCTTTCAGTATTTGGAATGTATCCTTCCACACTCATCTGCTTTAAGTGTTTCTAATTAATACATCCGCCATTATTTTTCTGATGGGCATGTCTTTGTAAGTGACATTGTTTGTGTCTGTCACAGCTTTTAATGCCCTGTGTTTTCTATCTCCAGTACTTTAATTCTAGTATGTTATGTGAAGTTTCTTTTCTGATCCTGTGTATTTGTTTTCTGTAGGCCTCTTTTACCTAATTGTACATCCTTTTCTGAAGATATGGGGACTTTTCAAGTATGACATTATTGCAAATAATTTCTATGCTTTTGTTATTGCATTATTCTTCTCCTTTGTGTCTAAATAGCGAAGATTGGGTGTTTTATGGTGTTACAAAGCTTTCCCCTTTCTACATTAAAATAAATTTTAATTTATTTTTGGCCATTATTAAATGATAGAATTTCTCTACCTTGTCTTCCAGTCCTGATATTCTTCTTCAACACAGTCCTCTCTTTCAATGAGGTTTTCTATTAGGCTTACAGAGTTTTTCATTTCCAGCCTCATTTCAACTTGACTTTTTTTTTTCTTCAGATATTGTATTTCTTTATGGAACTCTATTTTTGCATTATGAATCGACTTCCCTATTGTTTTTAGCACTTTGTTTTTAATGTTTTGGACTAAACTGAGGTGCATAGGGCTATGCACACACAGGCTGGTCTCCAGTTGAGCAGAGATGCTGAACCCTGGGACCCGGTGGTCATAATTTACCTACATGGGATGGAAGGAGTTCTCTCATGCCTCCTGGAACTCTGGTTCCTGTCTAAGTTACACTCCCCCTCAACATCCACAAGAGAAGCATGGCTAGAAGTCAGGTAGGCAATGTCCCAAACTTCTGACTTTCAGGCTAGACTCCTCCCCAGTTACCTAGAATTTCTCTACCTTGTCTTCCTGTCCTGATATTCTCCTTCAACACAGTCCTCTCTTTCAATGAGGTTTTCTACTAGGCTTACAGAGTTTTTCTGTTGGGAGCCGCCCCCACATTCGCCGTCACAAGATGGCGCTGACATCCTGTGTTCTAAGTGGTAAACAAATAATCTGCGCATGAGCCAAGGGTATTTTATGACTACTTGTACTCTACCTTTCCCGTGAACGTCAGCTCGGCCATGGGCTGCAGCCAATCAGGGAGTGATGCGTCCTAGGAAATATAACTCTCCTAAAGAGGGAAGGGTTTTCGGTTTCATTTTTGAAGGGGCTTTCGTTTTTGGGGCTGGGCGCTGGGCGCTTGCCCTCCTGGCTCCCAAAGATGTAAGCAATAAAGTTTTGCCGCAGAAGATTCTGGTTTGTTGCGTCTTTCCTGGCCGGTCGTGAGAACGCGTCTAATAACAATTGGTGCCGAATTCCGGGACGAGAAAAAAACTCGGGACTGGCGCAAGGAAGATCCCTCATTCCAGAACCAGAACTGCGGGTCGCGGTAATAAAGGTTCCCGTAAAGCAGACTGTTAAGAAGGATTCAACTGTATGAATTCAGAACTTTTCAGCTGGGGAACGAGAGTACCAGTGAGTACAGCTTTACGAGGTAAGTCTGATCTTGAACTTTCTAAGGAAATTCAAGACAGTCTATCAGAAGTAAAGTGGAATATGTTTGGCCTTGAATTTTTTCTAGTGTTAGAAGCCCTTTTGTTCCTTTTCACATGTTATCAAGTGGTTAAGATAGGGCGGATTCTAGAGGAAATTCAGGACAAGCTATCAGAAGTAAAGCGGGGAGAGAGAGTAGGAGCAAAGAGAAAATATGGTACACAAAATAAGTATACAGGCCTTTCCAAGGGTCTTGAACCCGAGGAAAAGTTTAGGTCAGGTAAGAATACCTGGGGAGAGATTAGAAGGAAGGAAAAGAAAAAAGAAAAGAAAAAAGATCGATTAGCGGAGGTCTCTAGGAGATACTCATCACTAGATGAGCTCAGGAAGCCAGCTCTTAGTAGTTCTGAAGCAGATGAAGAATTCTCCTCTGAGGAAACAGACTGGGAGGAAGAAGCAGCCCATTACCAGCCAGCTAATTGGTCAAGAAAAAAGCCAAAAGCGGCTGGCGAAAGCCAGCGTACTGTTCAACCTCCCGGCAGTCGGTTTCAAGGTCCGCCCTATGCGGAGCCCCCGCCCTGCGTAGTGCGTCAGCAATGCGCAGAGAGGCAATGCGCAGAGAGATGCGCAGAGAGGCAATGCGCAGAGAGATGCGCAGAGAGGCAGTGCGCAGAGAGATGCGCAGAGAGGCAGTGCGCAGAGAGATGCGCAGAGAGGCAGTGCGCAGAGAGACAGTGCGCAGACTCATTCATTCCCAGAGAGGAACAAAGGAAAATACAACAGGCATTTCCAGTCTTTGAAGGAGCCGAGGGTGGGCGTGTCCACGCTCCGGTAGAATACTTACAAATTAAAGAAATTGCCGAGTCGGTCCGTAAATACGGAACCAATGCTAATTTTACCTTGGTGCAGTTAGACAGGCTCGCCGGCATGGCACTAACTCCTGCCGACTGGCAAACGGTTGTAAAAGCCGCTCTCCCTAGTATGGGCAAATATATGGAATGGAGAGCGCTTTGGCACGAAGCTGCACAAGCGCAGGCCCGAGCAAACGCAGCTGCTTTGACTCCAGAGCAGAGAGATTGGACTTTTGACTTGTTAACGGGTCAGGGAGCTTATTCTGCTGATCAGACAAACTACCATTGGGGAGCTTATGCCCAGATTTCTTCCACGGCTATTAGGGCCTGGAAGGCGCTCTCTCGAGCAGGTGAAACCACTGGTCAGTTAACAAAGATAATCCAGGGACCTCAGGAATCCTTCTCAGATTTTGTGGCCAGAATGACAGAGGCAGCAGAGCGTATTTTTGGAGAGTCAGAGCAAGCTGCGCCTCTGATAGAACAGCTAATCTATGAGCAAGCCACAAAGGAGTGCCGAGCGGCCATAGCCCCAAGAAAGAACAAAGGCTTACAAGACTGGCTCAGGGTCTGTCGAGAGCTTGGGGGACCTCTCAGCAATGCAGGTTTAGCGGCTGCCATCCTTCAATCCCAAAACCGCTCCATGGGCAGAAATAATCAGAGGACATGTTTTAACTGCGGAAAGCCTGGGCATTTTAAGAAAGATTGCAGAGCTCCAGATAAACAGGGAGGGACTCTCACTCTTTGCTCTAAGTGTGGCAAGGGTTATCATAGAGCTGACCAGTGTCGCTCTGTGAGGGATATAAAGGGCAGAGTCCTTCCCCCACCTGATAGTCAATCAGCTTATGTGCCAAAAAACGGGTCATCGGGCCCTCGGTCCCAGGGCCCTCAAAGATATGGGAACCGGTTTGTCAGGACCCAGGAAGCAGTCAGAGAGGCGACCCAGGAAGACCCACAAGGGTGGACCTGCGTGCCGCCTCCGACTTCCTACTAATGCCTCAAATGAGTATTCAGCCGGTGCCGGTGGAGCCTATACCATCCTTGCCCCCGGGAACCATGGGTTCACTCACCTTGCAGGGCTTAGTAGTCCACCCTGGAGTTATGGATTGTCAACATTCCCCTGAAATACAGGTCCTGTGCTCAAGCCCTAAAGGCGTTTTTTCTATTAGTAAAGGAGATAGGATAGCTCAGCTGCTGCTCCTACCTGATAATACCAGAGAAAAATCTGCAGGACCTGAGATAAAGAAGATGGGCTCCTCAGGAAATGATTCTGCCTATTTGGTTGTATCTTTAAATGATAGACCTAAGCTCTGCCTTAAGATCAACGGAAAAGAGTTTGAAGGCATCCTTGATACCGGAGCAGATAAAAGTATAATTTCTACACATTGGTGGCCCAAAGCATGGCCCACCACAGAGTCATCTCATTCATTACAGGGCCTAGGATATCAATCATGTCCCACTATAAGCTCCGTTGCCTTGACGTGGGAATCCTCTGAAGGACAGCAAGGGAAATTCATACCTTATGTGCTCCCACTCCCGGTTAACCTCTGGGGAAGGGATATTATGCAGCATTTGGGCCTTATTTTGTCCAATGAAAACGCCCCATCAGGAGGGTATTCAGCTAAAGCAAAAAATATCATGGCAAAGATGGGTTATAAAGAAGGAAAAGGGTTAGGACATCAAGAACAGGGAAGGATAGAGCCCATCTCACCTAATGGAAACCAAGACAGACAGGGTCTGGGTTTTCCTTAGCGGCCATTGGGGCAGCACGACCCATACCATGGAAAACAGGGGACCCAGTGTGGGTTCCTCAATGGCACCTATCCTCTGAAAAACTGGAAGCTGTGATTCAACTGGTAGAGGAACAATTAAAACTAGGCCATATTGAGCCATCTACCTCACCTTGGAATACTCCAATTTTTGTAATTAAGAAAAAGTCAGGAAAGTGGAGACTGCTCCATGACCTCAGAGCCATTAATGAGCAAATGAACTTATTTGGCCCAGTACAGAGGGGTCTCCCTGTACTTTCCGCCTTACCACGTGGCTGGAATTTAATTATTATAGATATTAAAGATTGTTTCTTTTCTATACCTTTGTGTCCAAGAGATAGGCCCAGATTTGCCTTTACCATCCCCTCTATTAATCACATGGAACCTGATAAGAGGTATCAATGGAAGGTCTTACCACAGGGAATGTCCAATAGTCCTACAATGTGCCAACTTTATGTGCAAGAAGCTCTTTTGCCAGTGAGGAAACAATTCCCCTCTTTAATTTTGCTCCTTTACATGGATGACATCCTCCTGTGCCATAAAGACCTTACCATGCTACAAAAGGCATATCCTTTTCTACTTAAAACTTTAAGTCAGTGGGGTTTACAGATAGCCACAGAAAAGGTCCAAATTTCTGATACAGGACAATTCTTGGGCTCTGTGGTGTCCCCAGATAAGATTGTGCCCCAAAAGGTAGAGATAAGAAGAGATCACCTCCATACCTTAAATGATTTTCAAAAGCTGTTGGGAGATATTAATTGGCTCAGACCTTTTTTAAAGATTCCTTCCGCTGAGTTAAGGCCTTTGTTTAGTATTTTAGAAGGAGATCCTCATATCTCCTCCCCTAGGACTCTTACTCTAGCTGCTAACCAGGCCTTACAAAAAGTGGAAAAGGCCTTACAGAATGCACAATTACAACGTATTGAGGATTCGCAACCTTTCAGTTTGTGTGTCTTTAAGACAGCACAATTGCCAACTGCAGTTTTGTGGCAGAATGGGCCATTGTTGTGGATCCATCCAAACGTATCCCCAGCTAAAATAATAGATTGGTATCCTGATGCAATTGCACAGCTTGCCCTTAAAGGTCTAAAAGCAGCAATCACCCACTTTGGGCAAAGTCCATATCTTTTAATTGTACCTTATACCGCTGCACAGGTTCAAACCTTGGCAGCCACATCTAATGATTGGGCAGTTTTAGTTACCTCCTTTTCAGGAAAAATAGATAACCATTATCCAAAGCATCCAATCTTACAGTTTGCCCAAAATCAATCTGTTGTGTTTCCACAAATAACAGTAAGAAACCCACTTAAAAATGGGATTGTGGTATATACTGATGGATCAAAAACTGGCATAGGTGCCTATGTGGCTAATGGTAAAGTGGTATCCAAACAATATAAAGAAAATTCACCTCAAGTGGTAGAATGTTTAGTGGTCTTAGAAGTTTTAAAAACCTTTTTAGAACCCCTTAATATTGTGTCAGATTCCTGTTATGTGGTTAATGCAGTAAATCTTTTAGAAGTGGCTGGAGTGATTAAGCCTTCCAGTAGAGTTGCCAATATTTTTCAGCAGATACAATTAGTTTTGTTATCTAGAAGATCTCCTGTTTATATTACTCATGTTAGAGCCCATTCAGGCCTACCTGGCCCCATGGCTCTGGGAAATGATTTGGCAGATAAGGCCACTAAAGTGGTGGCTGCTGCCCTATCATCCCCGGTAGAGGCTGCAAGAAATTTTCATAACAATTTTCATGTGACGGCTGAAACATTACGCAGTCGTTTCTCCTTGACAAGAAAAGAAGCCCGTGACATTGTTACTCAATGTCAAAGCTGCTGTGAGTTCTTGCCAGTTCCTCATGTGGGAATTAACCCACGCGGTATTCAACCTCTACAGGTCTGGCAAATGGATGTTACACATGTTTCTTCCTTTGGAAAACTTCAATATCTCCATGTGTCCATTGACACATGTTCTGGCATCATGTTTGCTTCTCCGTTAACCGGAGAAAAAGCCTCACATGTGATTCAACATTGCCTTGAGGCATGGAGTGCTTGGGGGAAACCCAGACTCCTTAAGACTGATAATGGACCAGCTTATACGTCTCAAAAATTCCAACAGTTCTGCCGTCAGATGGACGTGACCCACCTGACTGGACTTCCATACAACCCTCAAGGACAGGGTATTGTTGAGCGTGCGCATCGCACCCTCAAAACCTATCTTATAAAACAGAAGAGGGGAACTTTTGAGGAGACTGTACCCCGAGCACCAAGAGTGTCTGTGTCTTTGGCACTCTTTACACTCAATTTTTTAAATATTGATGTTCATGGCCATACTGCGGCTGAACGTCATTGTTCAGAGCCAGATAGGCCCAATGAGATGGTTAAATGGAAAAATGTCCTTGATAATAAATGGTATGGCCCGGATCCTATTTTGATAAGATCCAGGGGAGCTATCTGTGTTTTCCCACAGAATGAAGACAACCCATTTTGGTTACCAGAAAGACTCACCCGAAAAATCCAGACTGACCAAGGGAATACTAATGTCCCTCGTCTTGGTGATGTCCAGGGCGTCAATAATAAAAAGAGAGCAGCGTTGGGGGATAATGTCGACATTTCCACTCCCAATGACGGTGATGTATAATGCTCAAGTATTCTCCTGCTTTTTTACCACTAACTGGGAACTGGGTTTGGCCTTGATTCAGACAGCCTTGGCTCTGTCTGGACAGGTCCAGACGACTGACACCATTAACACTTTGTCAGCCTCAGTGACTACAGTCATAGATGAACAGGCCTCAGCTAATGTCAAGATACAGAGAGGTCTCATGCTGGTTAATCAACTCATAGATCTTGTCCAGATACAACTAGATGTATTATGACAAATAACTCAGCTGGGATGTGAACAAAAGTTTCCGGGATTGTGTGTTATTTCCATTCAGTATGTTAAATTTACTAGGGCAGCTAATTTGTCAAAAAGTCTTTTTCAGTATATGTTACAGAATTGGACGGCTGAATTTGAACAGATCCTTCGGGAATTGAGACTTCAGGTCAACTCCACGCGCTTGGACCTGTCCCTGACCAAAGGATTACCCAATTGGATCTCCTCAGCATTTTCTTTCTTTAAAAAATGGGTGGGATTAATATTATTTGGAGATACACTTTGCTGTGGATTAGTGTTGCTTCTTTGATTGGTCTGTAAGCTTAAGGCCCAAACTAGGAGAGACAAGGTGGTTATTGCCCAGGCGCTTGCAGGACTAGAACATGGAGCTTCCCCTGATATATCTATGCTTAGGCAATAGGTCGCTGGCCACTCAGCTCTTATATCCCATGAGGCTAGTCTCATTGCACGGGATAGAGTGAGTGTGCTTCAGCAGCCCGAGAGAGTTGCACGGCTAAGCACTGCAATGGAAAGGCTCTGCGGCATATATGAGCCTATTCTAGGGAGATACATCATCTTTCATGAAGGTTCAGTGTCCTAGTTCCCTTCCCCCAGGAAAAACGACACGGGAGCAGGTCAGGGTTGCTCTGGGTAAAAGCCTGTGAGCCTAAGAGCTAATCCTGTACATGGCTCCTTTACCTACACACTGGGGATTTGACCTCTATCTCCACTCTCATTAGTTGGGTGGCCTATTTGCTCTTATTAAAAGGAAAGGGGGAGATGTTGGGAGCCGCCCCCACATTCGCCGTCACAAGATGGCGCTGACATCCTGTGTTCTAAGTGGTAAACAAATAATCTGCGCATGAGCCAAGGGTATTTTATGACTACTTGTACTCTACCTTTCCCGTGAACGTCAGCTCGGCCATGGGCTGCAGCCAATCAGGGAGTGATGCGTCCTAGGAAATATAACTCTCCTAAAGAGGGAAGGGTTTTCGGTTTCATTTTTGAAGGGGCTTTCGTTTTTGGGGCTGGGCGCTGGGCGCTTGCCCTCCTGGCTCCCAAAGATGTAAGCAATAAAGTTTTGCCGCAGAAGATTCTGGTTTGTTGCGTCTTTCCTGGCCGGTCGTGAGAACGCGTCTAATAACATTTTTCATTTCCAGCCTCATTTCAACTTGACTTTTTTTTTTCTTCAGATATTGTATTTCTTTATGGAACTCTATTTTTTGCATTATGAATCAGCAGAAAAGATAGCAGCTCACTTTAAAAGGGGATATTTGCCCCCTCCTTGCTCTCCCACTTGTCTCACTCCTTTGTTCTCTTGTATTTACTCTCCTCTCCTCTCCTCTCCTCTCCCTCTCCCTCTCTCCCTCTTAATCTCTCTTGCCTTTTCTCTCTCTCTCTTTCTACCTTCTCTCTTCCCCCTGCCTTTCTACAATAAAACTCTAAAACCATAGACTCTCTGCTCATCAAGTTGACGCTCACTCTAGCATGTGTGGGAACCTCTCTTCCCTTTTCCCTCTCTCCCATAACCCCAGTGTCCCCAGGTCAGGGATGCCCCTTGTCCAGCCCCTGTCGAGAGGGTCAGAGGCTTGGATGCCCACCGGGGCTGAAGGGAAAGCATCTGGCAGCCCTCCCATGTCTGCCTGTCCAGAGTGTTGGTGGAACTCTGGCCAGATGTGGGTCTGTTTGGAACTGAAAAGGGAGCTCAGGGGAAGATGTGTAGAGGGAGAACCACACTCTGCCAGAGTTTTACCTATTCTCTGGTCAGTCAGGCATGGGAGGGGTGCCATACACTTTCCATTCATCCCTGGGTGGGCATCCAAGCCTCTGACCCACTCTATGGGGGGAGCCAAGGGTCAGCTCTACCTGTGAGCCCCAGAGCTACTTTGCTAAAGCCACTGAGGTTATGGGAGAGAGGAATGAGGGAAGAAGTTCCCAACACTGACAAGAGTGAGCGCAGTGGATCTTGACAGGAGCAGTGACTATCTATGGTCTTAGAGCTTTATTGTAGAAAGGCAGTGGGAAAGAGAGAAGGTAGAAAAGAGAGAGGGGAGGCTAGAGAGAAATAAAGAGTAAGAGGGAAAGAGAAGAGGAGAAGACAAAGACAGAGGAGAGAGAGGGTGAGAGTGAGGGGTAAGAAGTAAAAGAGTGAGAAGTAAGAGAGCAAGCAGGGGTTGAACAGCCCTTTTTATGGTCTTTTCTGTTGCTAGGTAACTGGGGAGGAGTTTAGACTGAAGGTCAGAATCTTGGAACATTGTCTATGTGACTTCTAGCCATGCTTCTCTTGTGGGGGCTGTGGGAAGCAGTAACTTAGGCAGGAAGCAGAGTTCCAAGAGCATAAGGGAATGCCTACCTTGTCATGTAGGTGAATTATCACCCTTAGACCTCAAATTGACTGGAGACCATCCTGTCTGCATAGTCCAATTCCCCACATGGTTCCTCCCTTCTGCTCCTTCCTCTGACCCCCTTTTTAGTTTCCCCACTAAATTAGTTTCTTCTTTAAATTGTTTAGTATGATTTTTTTAAACTATAGCATTATTTTCTTAACTGCCTTATTTATTTACATTCCTAATGCATGTTATCCCCTTTCTTTGTCCCTCCTCCAAGATTCCTTTACCCCATAACTCTTCCCCTTTGTCTCTGAGAGGGTGCTCTCACAGTCTTGACAATTCTTGTAAATGTTTTCCTGTAAGTTCTTCCAAATTTTTCTCATTGGAATCCATTACTCTAGGATGTTTTTCTTGTTGATCCTTCAGACCACCTGTCTATTTTTCAATCAGACATTTACAATGTTCAGAAAGTTCAGAGATTTCAGTTAAGACTGAGCTCTCATTTTTCTCCCTGGGAATGGTATTTAGGGATCCAAACTCTACCCCTAGTTTCTCTCTGAAGTCAGCTGCTGTCCTGTGTCAGGTCTGCCCTCCTTATTGGGTCATTGTTTTTGCCATTTGTTGTGGACCTCCCTGTCCCTGGGTACCTTGTCCTGTTTTAACTCTAGTCTCCCCCATTGGTCCACAGTTTCTGCTCTGATTTTAGAAACTGCACAAATCTGTATGTCTATACCTAGGTCAACTTCTCACTTCTCCCTAAGTCCTCAGTTTGTGCTGTGAGTCATAGAACTCCCCATCCCTGTACCAACTTCCCTGAGTTAGCCTGGGTTTCCTGCCTGGATTGGCAGTTGACTGTGAACTGTGAAGCTTCCCATACCTCTGAATACCTTACTTTGGTTATCTTATTATGTTCTGACTCCATGGCCTTCACAAATTTATAACTCTCTATGTCTAGATTCCTTACTCTGAGGTCAGTTTTCATCTCTTTCTGAGGTCTGCAACCTCTGCAACCTCTGCAACCTCTATCATTCATTGTGGAATCCCCCAACCCTGACACCTGCTCCCTTTACCTTAGGCCAGTACCCTTCCCTTACTTGGGAACATAACTTCTGCTTCATGCTCTGGCGGGTCCCTCAACTGGATGATCTATCCTTTGTCAGCTGAAGTCTTCTGAGTTATGGAACACCCTCACTTGAGTCTATGCTCTGGATGGGCTCTGGTCTCTTCCCTAGGTTTGTACCTTTTTCTCAAGCTAGGGACCCAAAGCCTAAGCAACATGAGTTCATTTCTGATTCTCTCATGATTTTTTAATATAGGCATAAAAATAGGCATAGATATAAAATGTCATCTTGGTTCCAGGACTCCGCAGAACTTAGGAAATTAGTCTGAACAGGTGAGAGGGTGCGCCTGAGAACCGGACAGCTTCTGGGAACAGACAGAAGCACAGAGCCACTGAGGCAGCACCCTTTGTGGGCCACAGACAGCCGGCCACCATCCGGACCAGAGGACAGGTGTCTGCCTGGCTTGGGAGGCGGCCTCAGCCTCAGCAGCAGTGGTCGCCATCTTGGTTCCAGGACTCCGCAGAACTTGGGAATTTAGTCTGCATAGGTGAGAGTCTGCACCACAGAAGCTGACAGGTTCTGGGACCTACCAAAGCAACACAGCTTCTGAGAAAGGTCCTGTTTTGGGCCTTCTTCTTCGGCCAGGAGGAGGTCCAAACACAAGATATCTGCGCACCTTCCCTGTAAGAGAGCATGCCAGCAGAGAGTGCTCTGAGCACTGAAACTCAGAGGAGAGAATCTGTCTCCGAGGGCTGCTGATAGACGGTAACAGAATCACCAGAAGAACAATCTCTAAACAGAGTCAACTATAACTACTAACTCCAGAGATAAGCAGGTGGCAAAAGGTAAACGTAGGAATCTTACTAACAGGAACCAAGACCACTCACCATCATCAGAACCCAGCACTCCCACTTCGCCCAGTCCAGGGCACCCCAACACACCCGAAAACCTAGACCCAGATTTAAAAGCATATCTCATGATGATGGTAGAGGACATCAAGAAGGACTTTAATAACTCACTTAAAGAAATACAGGAGAACACTGCTAAAGAGTTACAAGTCCTTAAAGAAAAACAGGAAAACACAATCAAACAGGTAGAAGTCCTTACACAAAAAGAGGAAAAAACATGCAAACAGGTGATGGAAATGAACAAAACCATACTAGACCAAAAAGGGAAGTAGACACAATAAAGAAAACTCAAAGTGAGGCAACGCTGGAGATAGAAACCCTAGGAAAGAAATCTGGAACCATAGATTTGAGCATCAGAAACAGATTACAAGAGATGGAAGAGAGAATCTCAGGTGCAGAAGATTCCATAGAGAACATCAGCACAACAATCAAAGAAAATGGAAAATGCAAAAAGATCCTAACTCAAAATATCCAGGAAATCCAAGACACAATAAGAAGACCAAACCTATGGATAATAGGAGTGGATGAGAATGAAGATTTTCAACTCAAAGGACCAGCAAACATCTTCAAAAAAAATTATTGAAGAAAACTTCCCAAATCTAAAGAAAGAGATGCCTATGAACATACAAGAAACCTACAGAACTCCAAATAGACTGGACCAGAAAAGAAATTCCTCCCGACACATAATAATCAGAACAACAAATGCACTGAATAAAGATAGAATACTAAAAGCAGTAAGGGAAAAAGGTCAAGTAACATATAAAGGCAAGCCTATCAGAATTACACCAGATTTTTCACCAGAGACTATGAAAGCCAGAAGATGGTCAGATGTTATACAGACACTAAGAGAACACAAATTCCAGCCCAGGCTACTATACCCAGCCAAACTCTCAATTACCATAGATGGAGAAACCAAAGTATTACACGACAAAACCAAATTCACACATTATCTCTCCACGAATCCAGCCCTTCAAAGGATAATAACAGAAAAAAAACCAATACAAGAACGGGAACAACGCCCTAGAAAAAACAGAAGGTAATCCCTCAACAAACCTAAAAGAAGACAGCCACAAGAACAGAATGCCAACTTTAACAACAAAAATAACAGGAAGCAACAATTACTTTTCCTTAATATCTCTTAACATCAATGGTCTCAATTCCCCAATAAAAAGACATAGACTAACAAACTGGCTACACAAACAAGACCCAACATTTTGCTGCTAACAGGAAACTCATCTCAGAGAAAAAGATAGACACTACCTCAGAATGAAAGGCTGGAAAAAAATTTTCCAAGCAAATGGTATGAAGAAACAAGCTGGAGTAGCCATCCTAATATCTGATAAGATTGACTTCCAACCCAAAGTCATCAAAAAAGACAAGGAGGGGCACTTCATTCTCATCAAAGGTAAAATCCTCCAAGAGGAACTCTCAATTCTGAATATCTATGCTCCAAATACAAGGGCAGCCACATTCATTAAAGAAACTTTAGTAAAGCTCAAAGCACACATTGCACCTCACACAATAATAGTGGAGACTTCAACACACCGCTGTCACCAATGGACAGATCATGAAAACAGAAACTAAACAGGGACACAGTGAAACTAACAGAAGTGATGAAACAAATGGATCTGACAGATATATACAGAACATTTTATCCTAAAACAAAAGGATATACCTTCTTCTCAGCACCTCATGGTACCTTCTCCAAAATTGACCACATAATAGGTCACAAAACAGGCCTCAACAGATTCAAAAATATTGAAATTGTCCCATGCATCCTATCAGATCATTATGTACTAAGGCTGATCTTCAATAACAAAATAAATAACAGAAAGCCAACATTCACGTGGAAACTGAACAACACTCTTCTCAATGATACCTTGGTCAAGGAAGGAATAAAGAAAGAAATTAAGGACTTCTTAGAGTTCAATGAAAATGAAGCCACTTCATACACAAACTTATGGGACACAATGAAAGCATTTCTAAGAGGAAAACTCATAGCTCTGAGTGCCTCCAAAAAGAAACTAGAGAGAGCATACCTTAGCAGCTTGACAACACACCTAAAAGCTCTAGAAGAAAAGGAAGCAAATTCACCCAAGAGGAGTAGACGGCCGGAAATAATCAAACTCAGGGGCGAAATCAACCAAGTGGAAACAAGAAGAAATATTCAGAGAATCAACCAATTGAGGAGCTGGTTCTTTGAGAAAATCAACAAGATAGACAAACCATTAGCCAGACTCACTAGAGGGCACAAGGAAATCATTCTAATTAACAAAATCAGAAATGAAAAGGGAGACATAACAACAGATCCTGAAGAAATCCAAAACACCATCAGATCCTTCTACAAAAGGCTATACTCAACAAAACTGGAGAACCTGGATGAAATGGAGAAGTTTCTAGACAGATACCAGGTACCGAAGTTGAATCAAGATCAGGTTAATGATCTAAACAGCCCGATATCCCCCAAAGAAATAGAAGCAGTCATTAATAGTCTCCCAACCAAAAAAAGCCCAGGACCAGATGGGTTTAGTGCAGAGTTCTATCAGACCTTCAAAGAAGATCCAATCCCAGTTCTTCACGAACTATTCCACAAAATAGAAACAGAAGGTACTCTACCCAACTCATTCTATGAATCCACAATTACTCTGATACTTAAACCACAAAAAGACCCCACAAAGATAGAGAACTTCAGACCAATATCCCTTATGAATATTGATGCAAAAATCCTCAATAAAGTTCTTGCTAACCGAATCCAAGAACACATCAAAACAATCATCCATCCTGACCAAGTAGGTTTCATCCCAGGGATGCAGGGATTGTTCAATATACGGAAATCCATCAACGTAATCCAGTATATAAACAAACTCAAAGACAAAAACCACATGATCATCTGGTTAGATCCTGAGAAAGCATTTGACAAAATCCAACACCCATTCATGATAAAAGTCTTGGAAAGATCAGGAATTCAAGGCCCATACCTAAACATGATAAAAGCAATCTACAGCAAACCAGTAGCCAGCATCAAAGTAAATGGTGAGAAGCTTGAAGCAATCCCACTAAAATCAGGGACCAGACAAGGCTGTCCACTCTCTCCCTACCTATTCAACATTGTACTTGAAGTCCTAGCCAGAGCAATTCGACAACAAAAGGAGATCAAGGGTATACAAATTGGAAAGGAAGAAGTCAAATTATCACTTTTTGCAGATGATATGATAGTATATATAAGTGACCCTAAAAATTCCACCAGAGAACTCCTAAGCCTGATAAACAGCTTCAGTAAAGAAGCTGGATATAAAATTAACTCAAACAAGTCAATGGCCTTTCTCTACACAAAGGACAAACAGGCTGAGAAAGAAATTAGGGAAACAACACCCTTCTCAATATGAAATACCTAGGCATGACTCTAACTAAGGAAGTGAAAGATCTCTATGACAAGAACTTCAAGTCTCTGAAGAAAGAAACTAAAGAAGATCTCAGAAGATGGAAAGATCTCCCATGCTCATGGATCGGCAGGATCAATATAGTAAAAATGGCTATCTTGCCAAAGGCAATCTACAGATTCAATGCAATCCCCATCAAAATTCCAACTCAATTCTTCAACGAATTAGACAGGGCAATCGGCAGATTCATCTGGAATAACAAAAAACCTAGGATAGCAAAAACTATTCTCAAGGATAAAAGAACCTCAGGAGGAATCACCATGCCCAACCTAAAGATGTACTACAGAGCAATTGTGATAAAAACTGCATGGTACTGGTATAATGACAGACAAGTAGACCAATGGAACAGAATTGAAGACCCAGAGATGAACCCACACACCTATGGTAACTTGATCTTTGACAAGGGAGCTAAAACCATCCAGTGGAAAAAAGACAGAATTTTCAACAAATCGTGCTGGCACAACTGGCTGTTATCATGTAGAAGATTTCGAACTGATCCAGTACTATCTCCTTGTACTAAGGTCAAATCTAAGTGGATTAAGGATCTCCACATAAAACTAGAGACACTGAAACTTATAGAGGAGAAAGTAGGGAAAAGCCTCGAAGATATGGGTACAGGGGAAAAATTCCTGAATAGAACAGCAATGGCTTGTGCTGTAAGATTGAGAATCGATAAATGGGACCTCATAAAATTGCAAAGCTTCTGCAAGGCAAAACACACCGTCAATAAGACAAAAAGACCACCAACAGATTGGGAAGGATCTTTACCTATCCAAAATCGGACTGTGGACTAATATCCAATATATATAAAGAACTCAAGAAGGTAGACTCCATAAAATCAAATAACCCCATTAAAAACTGGGGCTCAGAACTGAACAAAGATTTCTCACCCGAGGAATACCGAATAGCAGAGAAGCACCTGAAAAATGTTCAACATCTTTAATCATCAGGGAAATGCAAATCAAAACAACCCTGAGATTCCACCTCACACCAGTCAGAATGGCTAAGATGAAAATTTCAGGTGACAGCAGATGCTGGCGAGGATGTGGAGAAAGGGGAACACTCCTCCATTGTTGGTGGGATAGCAAGCTTGTACAACCACTCTGGAAATCAGTCTGGCGGTTCCTCAGGAAATTGGACATAGTACTACCGGAAGATCCAGCAATACCTCTTCTGGGCATATATCCAGAAGATGCCCTAACCGATAAGAAGGACACATGCTCCACTATGTTCATAGCAGCCTTATTCATAATAGCCAGAAGCTGGAAAGAACCCAGATGCCCCTCAACAGAGGAATGGATACAGAAAATGTGGTACATTTACACAATGGAGTACTACTCAGATATTAAAAAGAATGAATTTATGAAATTCCTAGCAAAATGGATGGACCTGGAGGGCATCATCCTGAGTGAGGTAACCCAATCACAAAGGAATTCTCACAATATGTACTCACTGATAAGTGGATATTAGCCCAGAAACTTAGGATACCCAAGATATAAGATATAATTTGCTAAAAACTTTAAACTCAAGAGAATGAAAGTGTGGACACTTTGCCCCTTCTTAGAATAGGAAACAAAACACCCATGGAAGGACATGGTTACAGAGACAAAATCTGGAAGTGTGACGAAAGGATGGACCATCTAGTGATTGCCATATCCAGAGATCCATCCCATGATCAGCTTCCAAACGCTGACACCATTGACACTAGCAAGATATTGCTGAAAGGACCCAGATATAGCTGTCTCTTGTGAGACTATGCCAGGGCCTAGCAAACACAGAAGTGGATGCTCACAGTCAGCTATTGAATGGACCACAGGGCCCCCAATGGAGGAACTAGAGAAAGCACCCAAGGAACTAAAGGGAACTGCAACCCTATAGGTGGAACAACAATATGAACTAAGCAGTACCCCGGAGCTCTTGTCTCTAGCTGCATATGTATCAAAAGATTGCCTAGTCGGCCATCACTGCAAAGAGAGGCCCATTGGACTTGCAAACTTTATATGCCCCAGTACAGGGGAATGCCAGGGCCAAAAAGGGGGAGTGGGTGGGTAGGGGAGTAAGGGGGGGTATGGGGGACTTTTGGTATAGCATTGGAAATGTAAATGAGCTAAATACCTAATAAAAAATGGAAAAAAAAAAGAACTTGGCACTTGGCACGGTGCTACAAATTAGTTCCTTCCTCTCCTCTCTGGGGTGGAAAATATCAGGCTAGTTACTGTGATGCCTCATTTTTACATTGTGATGCTCAAAGTTCTTGTTTAAAACAATCCTCTAGGATCGTAACTGTTCAGTCATTATCAAGGGGAGAGATGACATAGTACCACTGAAGTGTTACTAGAGACCTCATCTGTGAAGGGTCTTTAAATTCTTTGCTTAAATTGCCCTGTAGCGGGGCACTTAATTTGCCCTGTCAATCAGATGTTTTGTTTCAGCTTATTGCTGTTGTGGTCAAACATTTAAAACAGCTGTCGTGAGTAAGGGCTTCTTCAGATACTCTCCAATAATAGCTTTGGCATTAATATAAAAATAAGACAGTATACATGTATATGTATGTCTCCATTCCTGTCTGTCTGTCTGAGTGCCTCATTTTGTAATCATGACAGTCCTATAGAACCTTAGATGGAAATGAGTGACTAAGGCCTAGGGGTGTCTGTTTAGGAATGAATTAGAACACTTAATGATGTGGGAGGTCGGTTTTCTATTACAGTAAACACCTGTACCCAGATCAATTTTATGTGTATATATTCAAAAATGCTCCCTTTTTTATGTGGTCATTTGTTGCCTTCCGAGTTAAGAGAACAGAATTGAATAAAGTGAATGTTAGTTGTAAAAAATAAATAAATAAATAAAATGTCCTCTTAGAACTGTGTTCATTGAAATGTACAGATTTTCATACATTGCATTTTCTTTTTTGTTTTTTGTTTTGTTTTTTGAGACAGGGTTTCTCTGTATAGCCCTGGCTGTTCTGGAACTCACTTTGTAGAACATGCGGGCCTTGAACTCAGATATCTGCCTCCCTCTGCCTTCCAAGTGCTGGGATTAAAGGCGTGCACCACCACTGCCCGGCACATTCCATTTTTCTATTCATTTCCATCTAGTTATCTTTATTGCATTCTATTTCATGTTCTGCATTGAATTTCTTATTTATTTCAGCTTTTTATTAGTAACATTATTAATTTCTTAGAACATATTTAGCATTTTGTCTAAGTCATTACTTGTGCTTTTGCAGTGGGATTTTTGCATCTGGATAGGAGCCTTTTGGGTCATCTTTCATCTTCCAGTAGCAATGTTTGTATTGTTCTGTAAAGAGAGTTATAGAGTTAAAGATAAAGAAAGGGACAAGTATTAGGAAAGATAATCAAACTATCTTTATTTGCAGATGTCTTTATCCTTTATCTAAAAGACCCTGAGATCCCACATAAAACCATAGACCTAAAAATCCCATTAACTGAAGGATCAGAATTTAAAAATCAGATACATAAACATCAATATCTTGATAATGTCACAATTACAAGTATATTTGAGAAAGAAATAAGTAAAACAACACTACTTATAAGTCATTTCAAAATGAATGTGCTAAATTTTTGGTTATAAAGCACTAGAATTAATAACAAATTATGAATTTGGTGAGTTTTTGTTAAACTAATTGATTGATTAATTCATTCTTCTATAACCCTACTACAGATTTCCCTCTGTCTTCTCCTCCAGTTCACTCATCTCCAGCCCCATCCACTCCTCCAAATTTCTTCAAGAAAGAGCATGCCTCCCATGGATATTAACCAGCTTAGCATACCAAGAGCAATAAGACTAGGTATCCCCTCTTCTCTTAAGTTTACACGAGGCAATTCAGTAGAAGGAAAGAGTCCCAAATGCAGGCAACAGAGTCAGAGTTAGCTCCTGCTCATGCTGTTAGGAATCCCACAAGAAAAACAAGGTAGATAACTGTAACATGTGCAGAGGGTCTTGGTCAGTCCTGTGCAGGCTCCCTGGTTCAGTCTCTGTGATGCCCATGTTAGTTGATTCTGTGAGTATGATTGTGGCATCCTTTACCCTTTTGACCTTGACAATCCTTTCTTCCCCTCTTCTGCAGGATTTACCAAGCTCTTCCTAATCTTTGGAAGTGGGTCTCTGCATCTGTTTTCATTAGTTGCAGGGTAAAGCCTCTTTCATGACAACTGGAATAGACACCAATCTATAAAAATAATAGAATATTATTAGAAATCATTTCATCGACTTTGTTTTTGTTTTCAGCTACTGTAGTTGGGGTTTGTTTGTTTGTTTTGACGTTTGAATTTCTTTCTATTGTGGGCCTCTGGGCTATACAGTCTCTAGATCCTGGCCCTCCAGGAAATGTCAGAAATGAGCTACCTCTCATATAATAGGGCTCAACCTGGACCAGTGATTGCTTGCCCCTCCCCCCAAAAAAATTCTGTGCCAAATTTACCTTTAGCACATCTTGTTGGCAAGATAAATTTAAGTTGATAGGTTTGTGGCTGGGTTTCTGTCACAATTCCTGCACGGAAGTCTTGCCTGGCTATAGGAGATGTACAATTCAGGCTCCATATCACCCATTACTAGGAGTCTTAGTTGGGTCACTGTGATTGCTTCCTAGGATTTTCCATTTCCCTAGGTTTCTAGCTTGTCTCCAAGATACACTCAATTCCAGTTGTATCTCCCAGTTATTCTTTTCTTCTCTTCTTACCACACATGATCCCTCCTGTTTCCCTTAAAGAGTAAATGGTTAATTCCTTTAAATAAATCCAGAAAAATGCAAACAAACACGTGAAGGAAATTAATCCTGCTGTTCAAGACCTGTAAGTGAAAATAAAACCTATAAAGAAACACAAATTGGAGGAAACCTAGCAATAGATTTTCATCTAGATAAGTGAACAGGAACTATATTTGAAAATGTATCACCAACAGGATCCAAGTTATGGAAGAGAGAATCTGAGGCATAGAAGATATGATAGAAGTTGACACATTGGTCAAAGAAAATGTTAAATCTAAAATGTTCCTGACACTAAACTTCCAGGAAATCTGGGACAGCACAAAAAGACAAAACCTAAGAATACTAGGAATATAACAAGGAGAAGATTCACAGATCAAAGGCCCAGAAAATATTTTCAACAAAATCATGGAAGAAAATTCATATAACCTAAGGAAAGAGATGCCTAAAAAGGTAGAAGCAGCTTACAGAATACCAAATAGATTGGATCAGAAAAAGAAATCCTCTTGCAACATAATAAAACACCAAATGTACAGAATTTAGAAAGAACATTAAAAGCCAGAAAAAAATGTCTAAGTAACATATAAAGGCATACCTATTAGAATTACACCCAATTTTGCAACAGAGACTCTCAGAGACAGAAGAAGCCAGATAGATGTCTTGCTGACTCTAGGAGAGTGTAGCAGCTGTAACCTGCAGCTACACGAACCAGGTTCCTAAAGGGAAGGCTGGAGCTGTATGGGAAGAAATGGCGGATGAAATAACAAGACCAAGACAAGATACTGATCAAGGCCCCAGAGTTTACTAAGAGTCTGAGCTTATAAAGGGGGAAGGCCCATCCCTCACCATGCCAGGCTCTTGATGCTTTGTCACCAGGCTGTCAGCACTTGGTCACCACGCTGTTGCCATTCAGGAATGTCTCAGGAAGACAGGTTCAGCCTCTCAGCAGGTAGTGGTGTCTTGGAGAAAAGTGCAGAGTTGGCAGAACAATAGACCTATCTAGGTCAGAAGAGTCTACCCTAGGTGGTCTTGTTCACAGTGACAGAACAGGTCTGAGCCACCCTGCTCAAGGCTGAGGGAGGCTACAATTCCTCCCTAAATACATAATAAAAATTAGCTGGGCTGGGGCATAAAATTTACTTATACTGCATGGTCCTGCCTGAAAATTATGGTGGCTGGCAGCCGTGCCTGTCTTGGGACTTTGGTCTTCTATGAACTTATTCTTATCTGTCCTGGAGAACATGTACAGCTTGCTTGTGTTTATTTGAACAAACATGGCTATATGGTGTTATGAAAAAACCACGGCCTCTTGGCACATCCCTCTGCCTTAGATTGAATAATTCAGAGACCCAGTGGCCAGTCTTTGGCTGCCAGCCCTCATAGCACACCCTTTTCCCAATCAGACCAAAGCCACAATATGTACTCAATTCATGTCTTCAAATTGATGAATTTCTGCCACCTGCACTTGCTGAAGGCAAGTCTGCATGCTTGCTGAAGACCAGCCTGCAGGGAGGTAACTGACCTCCTTGAAATACAAAGGCTAGAGTTGAAAAGCAACAGAATTAAGGCTGTCTGTGGTGAAGTCCAAGTACTCTATTCAGTTGCAAATTAGCAACAAACAAGCCCAAGCTCTGTCCTCCAGGTGTGGGGGAGGTGGCTTTGGTAATCAGCAGAAAAGCTGTTACTTATCACATAAATAGGCTATGCTCCAAGTTAACTCTGCTGGCTAATAAAGATTTTTAGCCATTTTCATAATTAGAATCTCTAGTATTGGATTTATTACTACACCAGTCCATGATTGAGTTAGAATAACTGGTCACATTAAAGGAAAGAGAAGAGTCATTATAACTCCTCCTTTTGAATAATTTTTCTGAGTTAGTTTCCACAAATCTCTAATGTTCTCTGTCCCAATAGGTTAAAAAGCTTGAAGCAAGGCAGCTTAACTTGTCTAATCTGGGACAAAGGCAAGCAAAGGCGGGTCAAGAAAATACAGCTTTCTTGTAACCATTGTCTGGGTGCTCAGCAAACTCATAGATCAGCATGTTACATGTATCATTCTGGCAGCTGGCATGCTCCTGCAGCATTGTGTGGAGAAAAAACAAGCATGCCCTCTTCCCCACATTAAATACCTATTCTGAATCATGCCATATGCCAATGGGTAGATTCTTTTCATCTCACCTAGGCATGAGTATGCCTAGTTTTAAGATACTATAAGGCATTCAGCAAGTTCTTCTTTGACATCCATAATTTAGAATTTTAAAAATAAAAATGTGATTTAAATAATGTGCATGGGAATATAATTCCTCCCCTTCTTTGTTTTTTGAGAAGATATAGGTTTTAAATTTTCACAATACCTTGTCCTTGAGAATTATAAAAAAAAAAAAATCTCAGTGACATGGGTAACATTAAGTTGTTTACAAACATCTCAAATACTTGACTGTAATAGCCAGTTCCAATATCTCTTTTAATCTGTTTTGGAACACAAAGCAAAAAAAAAAAAAATTAACATAGACAATGACTAATTACACTTTTAGTTGCTTCTCTTGTTATAGCAGTTGCAACTACAAAGTCTGAAAAGATATCAGTAGTCACATGTGCATATTTATTTATTTATTTATTTAAATCAGAAACATGAGTATCCATTTGCAATAATTGATTAAGTATAAGTCCTCAAGAATTTACACCATTATGTGGAACAGGTAGAAACTGAAGACACTGAGAACAAGTCTTTACAATTTGACATTCACATTCTCTAAAAATACCAAAATATTATCTCATGCCACTACTATTTTGATGATGTAAAGAATGAGATTATATGGCCAATTATTCTTGTGTAAGGCCTATAATCTGCCTGGAATATAAATCTAGTGTGGCATTGAAAAGCAAAAACTTATAATTTTGGGTCTTATAGCATTGTGGTATCTAAGTTCAAGAAATTCAGGGCTAAAAGTTGTAAAGAATAGACCCAGGCGGATCCAGGCACAGCCAGACCCACCCTGTAGCTGGGAATGTCTGGCCATAAAAGATAAAGGAAAGAATGCAGGAACTGGCCAGGGCTATCAGGGCTGACCAAATGGCCATCTGGCAGGATGGCGCCTCCCTCCAGCCCACCATAAATCATACATTAACCAGGTGTCCTGCTGACCTCGATAAGTCCCAGGCCCTTGTGCCTCCCTATGCCTTAGCTGACACGTACTACCCTGTTAACTTGTAATCTCCCCGCTGATGTTTGAATAAGCCAATCATGTGTAACCACGCCAATTCTTTCTACTCCTCCCTTTTGGTTTGTGATTTTTGCCTTTATAAGCCTGTAAGAAGTTTGGGCCGGGGTCGAACTCCTCTGTCCCCTGCGCGGTGCATGAGTCTCGACCCCAGCATGCTGGATTGAGCGCTCCTTCGTTGTTTGTGTATTTGTGTTACAGAAAGTTTGGTCTCAGCGTCTCACTGGGTGCGCGCCTTTCTGAGGCTTGAGTTAGAGTCTCCCTTCGGGGGTCTTTCAGCATCACCTTAAGAGGTCTTGTCTAGGCAATCTAGGATGAGTTCTTAAATGTCCAAAGACAGTCCTTTAAAGGAATAGCATTTTTTTCTTAAGAGTTGTATATGCATAAACAATGGCAAATTTGAGAATTTGTAGTATCTAAGAAACGAATAATTTTAATATATATTAAATTATATATATATATTAAATATATATTATATATATATATATCAGGGCTTAAAATTGCTCTCTCACTCTGAGATATATTCTATCTCAGAGAGAGACTATTAGTATACAAATTAAAGGTTGATTATTCAACATTTTAAAACACTGGCTACAGTATACAATGTAAATATCTGTGCTTTAGCAGTAGCAAATTCAAAAGAATAAACATGTGATCCAATCACATATACTTTTCTCCCATAGGAGGGCTGTTTTTAAATACATAAATGTACAGAAAATACAAAAGCATGAGTAGAAACAATCTATA
Organism: Mus musculus; assembly: GCF_000001635.26. NCBI lineage: Eukaryota > Metazoa > Chordata > Mammalia > Rodentia > Muridae > Mus > Mus musculus. The sequence goes on from NC_000072.6 coordinate 123,699,846, forward strand.
ACAACTTACCTTTTGGATAATGATTATCAATTTTACCTAAAACTTTGCTATGCAATAGGCCAAATATCAATATTCTGCAATAACCAATTTTAATTGCTGTTTGGAACAAGGAACAGATGCTTCGTCAGGTTTTTAAGACACAATTTTTTGTTGTTGCTGTTCTAAAATACCTTCATGAATGTATCTTACAATTTTTATTAGCACCACAGCATCACTATAATAGGATGTTAAAACTTTACTTGGAGATGAAGAAAGATGATTTGATATTAATGTTCTCTTTTGCCAAAGAGTTTCTGTGGGTACATTGAGTAACAATAACTAAAATAAGCAGCTCATATTTGATTACCGTTGATTATACTTAATAACAATTATTTATGAAATCTTCCTCTATTTTCTGCAAAGCCTTTTGTTTCTCACCAGAAAATTTGCATCTCTCTTGATAACATCTAACAGAGGCTTAAGTTACCTTAAGACCTTAAGGTGAGGTCTTAGCCAATTAACATCTCCTGGAAGCTTTTGAAAATAAATTGAAGAAAGCAAAGCATTTTTTTTTTCTTAAATTTTCTGTACCACAATACCAAGGGCCTTGACTCCCATTGATGAAAAGTAAAGAATAACTATGGTATAATCTACAGACCCAAAGAAATAAGCTAAGGATAAGATGTTGTGACGAATTGCAGGCTGGTATCTAGTCGAGCTGATGGTCATGATTCACCTACCTGACAAGGTAGGCGTTCCCTCATGCTCCTGGAACTTCGGCCCCTGCCTAAGGTATCACCTCCCATAACCCCCACAGGAGAAGCATGTTCAGTAGTCTCATAAGCAATGGCCCAAGCTTCTGACCTTCAGGCTAAACTCCTCCCCAGTTACCTAGCAACAGTGAAGACCATAAAAAGGGGTGCTCAGCCCCACCTCACACTCTTACTCTTATTCCTTTGTTCCTTTACCTCTCACTTCTCTCTCCTCTTCCCTTTCTCTTTGTCTTCCTCTTTCCTCTCCTCTATCCCTCTTTCTCTTTCTTTCTCTCTAGCCTTTCCTCTTCCCCTCTCTCTCTTTCTACCTTCTCTCTTTCCCCCTGCATTTTTATAATAAAGCTCTTAAACCATAGAGAGTCTCTGCTCCTTCTAGGTCTGCTGCTCCACTCTTACCAGTGTTGGGAACTTCTTCTCCTAGTCCCTCTCTCCTACAACCCTGGGGCGCTAGCAAGGTAGCTCTGGGGTCCTGGGCCAGGGGCTGCCCCTTTTCCACCCCTCCACGTGGGTCAGGCATGCTCACCTGGGCTGTGTGGAAAAGCATCTGGCAGCTCTGCCTGCATCTGCCTGCCCAGAGCACAGGTTCTGATCAGACATTAGGCCCCCTTTCCTCCCCACTTTTCCTCAGGGCCACCTGTCCCCCCTTTTATTTTGCTACCAACAAGATGTAATTTTTTTCAAGTTCTAAGTAAGAACTATATTCTTACCTTCAAGTTGTTACCTTCTTAAGGGCTTTGAAGTGTATTTTCATTACAAATGGATTTAATATGATTTGAAAAACACAAATAACATATCTTTATACATATGAGTTTTTATTACAAATATGTATTTGTTTTTCACATAAAAATATGATAACAGCTAGGCTTGGTGATGCACACCTGTATCCTCTACTGATCACAAGATTGAAACAGGAAGGTCACAAATTCAAGAACAACACGGGCAGCCTACTCCTTTCCTTTAAAGTAGAGTACTTGCCTAGCATGCACCATGTTCTAAATTAAGTCTCCTACAGTGCCTGCACCAAAAATGAAAGAATGAATACACGAATGAATGAATGAACGAATGAATGAAAGAGAAAGGAAATAAGAGAAGACGTTTTAGCACATTGGACTTCATGCACAGTAGATTTTTCTATTAGATATTTTCTTTATTTATATCTCAAATGTTACCTCCTTTCCTAGTTTCCCCTCTGAAAATCCCATATACCCTCCACCCTTCCCCTGCTCCCCAACCCACCCACTCCCATTCCTGGTCCTGGCATTCCCCTATATTGGGGCATAGAGCCTTCACAGGACCAAGGGCTTCTCCTCCCACTGATGACCTACTAGGCCATCCTCTGCTACAAATATAGCTAGAGCCACAAGTTCTACCATGTGTTTTCTTTGATTGGTGGTATAGTTCCAAGGATCTCTGAGGGTACTGGTTAGTTGGACATTTTTAAAAGCTAATAGTACCTTGTCATTTGCTTTCTTTGAAGTAAGTTAATTTGAAATCATGCCAGTAGTTTAAAAAAAACTGTTTGAATTAAACATTTATATGCAATTTTTACATTGTATATGTATTTCAAAATACAGTAATAATAAGTATAAATAATGTAAGGTATTAAAAATACACAAGTTGATAATTGACCCTATAAAGTACTCAGAAATGATTTTTTCTAATGTAAGGCATTGTCTTGGTCTTACAGAAATACTCTAAAATGACACTGATATTAAATGATTAAGAGTCCAAACCTTTTGCCCTCAAACACTGAGTCCTTTGTTGCTGGCTTCAGATGACTCTTCATGACTTAATATTTTTCCACTGGTTAGTCTCTCTTTACTCTGAGATCTTGAGAAGTCTCAGCTCACAGAGTGTACATGCCCCACAGGTGTTTTAGAGGACTTCACAATTGTTCTTAATTGTGTTTTCCTGCTGAGAATCTGTATTCACAGGTGTCAAGTGAGAGGTTCCTGAGCCCTTGGAGACTCACAGTGTCTCTGTGAAGGGGACACAATCTAGGGCTAAGTAGGTGCAAAGCAGATTATATTCACAGGAACTGAGGGAGTGTTTGGATACTGGTGGGTCTGTATCAGGACAAAACAATGCTTTATAAACTTGACCCACATGGACCAGGACCAGAAAGGCACATGTTTTATCAGTTTGTTGACGTGCTATTGGGATTGATTAGCCCAAGAATCTTAACAGATCTCTGGGATTTATCAATTATTTATCAATGTTAGTATGAAATTACTTATTGCTTTCTCTCTTCTGATTGTTCTAATTATATTCCAGGAACAAATTTCTTGTTTCTCCTTAAATATACCTGCTTCTCCTGGCTACTATCAAGATGGGGATTTTGTTATTGGAGGACTTTTTTCCCTTAGAGTGACTGCTGGAGACACTAGAAGTAGATTTGGCTTTACAGATACAATTCATATACCGGAATATGTTTATGGGTAAGTGTTTGGCTTCTCTCTTTAAAAAATATTGTTTTGGGATTTCATACATGTATAAAATATATGTTGATCTCTCCCAGCTCTACTGCTTCCTCTCCAATGTCTCCTGTCTTCAACTTCATGGAGTCTCTCTCTTAGTCTCTCTCTCTGTTTATGTCTCACTGTCTCTCTCTCTCTCTCTGTCTCTCTCTCTCTCTTTCTTACTCTCTGTTTCTCTGTCTCTGTGTCTCTCTGTCTCTGTCTGTTTTTGTCTCTGTGTCTGTGTCTCTGTCTCTCTCTGTGTCTCTCTCTGTGTCTCTGTCTCTCTCTGTCTATCTCTGTCTCTGTCTCCCTCTCTCTCTCTCTCTCTCTCTCCCTCTCCCTCTCCCTCTCCCCCCCCCCCTCTCTCTCTCTCTCTCTCTCATGTTTTAACCTACTGGTTTCATTTAGGCATGACAGTACCGCAGGAGGATAGGACATAATCTGGAGTCTGGACAAGCTACTAGGATAAATCTCCTAAGGAAACTGACTCTCCCTTTCCCATTAGCCACCAAATGCTAATAGCTACTCAGCCATGATTGGCTCTCTGTGTGTCTCTCCCCAACTCATGCTGAATTCTCTTAAATATGTAACAGGGATTTGAAAACATTTTTCAGTTGAAGTGATTTTTCTTTGTTTTAATTAAGTGTATTGTACTGAGTTTAAACACTGTGTATTTTCTTTAGGTTTGTCCTATTTTTGAAAACCACATGAAATATTAAATTTTAATTTTTGTTATTTCCCATATGCTTTATCCCTCAATTTTACTTTCTCAGAATAAGTTCCACAGGAAAAAGTTAGAATTATACATTTGATAGTATGCAGTAGTGCAAATCTTTAATCCTAGAACTTGAGAAGCAGAGGTAGGAGGATCTCTGTGAGTCTGAGTTTAACCGGGTCTACATAGTGAGTTTGAATACATCTTGGGCTGAATAAGTGAAACTCTGTCTCAAAAAAGAAAAAAACAAACAAACAAACAAAAAACAAAGCCAAAAACCAAACCAAACCAAACCAAAACCAATTATTGTGAATTTGATAATAAGTTGTACTATGAATTTTCCTTTTAAAGACTATTCCTCTACATTATAAATATAGAATGTCCTGCTTGTTTCTTGGATTGTTGCATATATTCTTTATATGGCTAGATAGTTACAAATACAAATCCAGAATTTGAGAGGGAGCAGAGGGGTAGCTGCAGGGAGAAAAGGTAGGGAGGTAAATGATGTGATTGATTTTAATTAAAAGTTAATATTTTAAAAAGAACACAAAAATGGTCTTTCCAATATTTCCTCCTAGGGATCTCACCAAACATTATCAGCACATGTTGGCAATGGTTTTTGCTATAGAAAAAATAAACAAGGACCCAAATATTCTATTCAATATGACCCTGGGATTCTCTCTCTTCAATGTTGACTTCATTGAGATGAAGGCTGTGGAAAGTTCTGTGTCTTTGCTCTCAGGAGAGAGCCCACCAATTCCTAACTACAGTTGTAGGCCTGAGAAGACTGATAAGCTGGTTGCAGTGATAGGAGGCATTTCAACAGGAATATCAACTCAGATCTCCCAAATTCTAAGTCTCTACAATGTCCCACAGGTATGCAAAGAATCTTGGTTCCTTAGGTTAAACATAACATAGTACTAGATAACTAATTAATTCAATTTTTGTTTATTGATGAGGTATGGTACTGCTTAATAATTTACTATTTAGTGATCATTTTTAACTCTAAAGTATAATTTATTCATTAGATGAAATAATGTTTGTATAAGAAATTTATTTCAAAAGCTTTAAAATTGAAAACACAGATAAAGTAATGACAACCAGTATTCTTACCACTCCCAAGAAAATGTCCTTTGCCTTGTACCATTGTTAATACTGCCTTCTTTCATATCCAGTTTTAGATCATCACAAAGCATGAGGACTATTATAATTATACTCATATATCTTCACTGTAACTACTGTGGATATATTCCTGATTATTTTACTGTGGTATCAGCTCAGGTTGCCACATATCATTTATTTTTTACAAAGAATTGTTGGTCAGACTTACTCTGGCTGGACATTTGGCCTGTTTCAACTTTCCTCGGTTGGAACAAAAGTTGTAATTTCTGTCTTTGTTTAAAAACTTTTTGTTGATCAGTAATAACTTTTTATAAATAATGCTAGAGTACTAGTATGCATAAGTCAAATGCACCTTAAGTAGTAATAAAGTTAAAAAGAGCTATTTAGAAGTATTCATCTGCAAATAACAGTGACCCAATGTTAACTGATATAATCAGTGAAGTAAATTAAAACTTTCAGCAAATGCATTAGACTGCCATATTGATGTCTTTTTATTTTATATTTTTCCTTATTTGTTTATGTTTGAGACTTTTTCCCACCATGCAGTTGGCTGGTCTTCAAACTCCTACGTAGCCCAGGATTGCCTTAGAGATATCCTCCTGCCTTTGCTTCTCTAGGGCTGGGATTAAAGGTATGCACTATTATGCCTGACCATTTTTTTTCATTTATGAGTTTTTATGAGTGAATATTTTTCTTTTAAATTTTTGACTTTGGATAAATGTTTGCTATGACATTTATAATGAATATAATTTTCACAAGAAATGCATATATAATTGAACTTGTCTCATTTTTGTCACGGATCCTCCTACTGCATCTGAATGCCCCCTGGCCTCTTGCCTAATAACTCCTCATTCTGTTTTCCTGACATAGGATTCTTCCCACTGCTCTGCAGCTTTTTAATTCCATGTAGCCCCCTACTCAGCCATGCAATGATCTGCTGAGCTGCCAGAGTCCTTTCAGAAGATCCCTGTCCAAGGTGATATTTTGAAGTGTTTCCTTTAGTTTTCCTTTGCTATTTCAAAGTTTTGAGTTTAACCTAATGTCTCTGAGCTAATTAGAATGGATTGTTGTTTTTGTTTTTGTTTTGTTTTGTTTTTGCACAAGGTAGAGAAACAAAAAAATCTACCTTAAGTTTTCTACATGGAGCTAGCTAGATATTCAGTTTCCCTAGCAAATTGTGGAAGCAACTGTCTTCTCTCCAATAAATGTTTTGACTATAATTATGTGAGCTTGTTTTTTGGTCTTCTGTTTGGTTTGTGTAAAGGTTTTTCTTATGCCAAGAAGAAGCTGCTGTGTTACTATGGCTCAGTAATATAATTTAAGATCTGGTATATGAATTGACATGTATCAGTACCCTCTCTATATAGGATGACTTTGTCCAATGGGGGTCTTCGTGTTTCCATATGATGTTAGAGTTGCCTTTGCTAGTTTTATGATGAGTGTCATAGGAAGGTTGATGAGAATTATGCATATATATATATATATATATATATATATATATATATATCTTGCAGTGTTAATTCGGCCAATCTGTGTGTGTGTGTGTCCAAGTTCCTTATGTCTTCTAGAGTCTTTTTAAATTCCTTTAGTCTTCCACCTCTTTCCTTAGGCTTATTCCTAGGTGCTTTATTTATTTATTTTTATTGCACATGGGACTACCCCCATGATTATTTCCTCTACACATTATTTATATATAGGAAGCTAATAGTTTAGATGTTTATTTTGTGTTCTGTTACTCTGATGAAAGTGTATATCAGTTCTGAGAGTTTTCATACTTAATGTTCCAAGAAGAGATCATGAGACAACTTTCAGACATAAACATATCATTTGCAAACAGGTATAATCTACTTTCTTCTCATTCTATTTGTAGGTGTTTTCTTACCACATTGATTTTGCTAGGGTTTTAAGCTAAAAACGAATGGTAAAGGTGAATATACTCTAGCCCTTGGATCGTAATTTTACTAGTAAACTTTTTTTTTTTTTTGTATTTTAGGTCTTTTTAATCAGATATCAATCATACTTCTAAACAGAACACAATAGCTACTCATCACATAAGTGAATGTACACGTTGACAACATATTATGCATATATGTGTGTCTATATATACACTGGTATCATATTCTTAAAAAATAATTTGGAATTTTAACACCAAGATTAAAATATCTCCTAAGCACACACATAAGCACTTATTTAGATATTTCACATCATTAAGACTGTTTACAGCCTTTTTCAAAAATGGCAAACATAGTTGTGTTGGTAGCAGTCCTATCTGTATCCTTTCACCAGGGAAAGGACTCCTTTTCTCTTTTCTCTGTTTACACTTTAGTCAAGTCTATCCCTATTTCCATGCCCTCTTGACCAAAACAGAGTAGACAGAGATTGACAATTTAAATGAGAATGGATCTTAAGTAAAATGTCTTGATTTTCTTTTTTTTTTAATTAGGTATTTTCCTCATTTACATTTTCAATGCTATCCCAAAGGTCCCCCATACCCACCCCCCCAATCCCCTACCCACCCATTCCCCCTTTTTGGCCCTGGCGTTCCCCTGTACTGGGGCATATAAAGTTTGCAAGTCCAATGGGCCTCTCTTTGCAGTGATGGCCGACTAGGCCATCTTTTGATACATATGCAGCTAAAGACAAGAGCTCCCGGGTACTGGCTAGTTCATATTGTTGTTCCACCTATAGGGCTGCAGTTCCCTATAGCTCCTTGGGTAATTTCTCTAGCTCCTCCATTAGGGGCCGTGTGACCCATCCAATAGCTGACTGTGATCATCCACTTCTGTGAACTTTTTATTTTTCATCTGGTGTTTTATCCACATCAATATCCCTGTGAACAGTACTTAAGGAGTTACGATTTTGGGGGGTATCATATTGCTCTGGGGGTTCATGTTTCTTTTGTGTCTATGTTTGAGTTTGGAGTCTGCTGGATTAGATATTTCCTTTGGTTTTACTTGTACATCATTTTTTATTGAGTCATGTACTCCTTTGATTTAGATGCATTTTTATTTTTTTGAAGATTGTGGAGAGAGAGAGAAGGTGGGCAGGGAGGGGGTTATGAATCACCTGACACAGTTGCTGGGAATTGAACTTCAATCTTTGGAATTATCATTTGTGGTCATATGATGCATGGGTTTCATTATGGCCATTCACATGCACTTTTTTCTTACTGTCTGCTTCCTGCTACTTCTCATACCCTCCTGTCTTGCTGTATCTCTCTGAACAAAACTCTTTCATCTTTTAGCTCAGTGTTTATTACTGTCCCCTACCTTAGTAATTATTTTATCATTCTAGTGGGTCCCTTTCTAGTTCTCTGTTTCTGTCTGTCTCTGTCTGTCTCTGTCTCTCTGTCTCTCTGTCTTTCTCTGTCTCTCTCTGTCTCTCTCTGTCTCTCTGTCTCTCTGTCTCTGTCTCTCTCTCTCTCTCTCTCACATACACACACACACACACACACACACACACACACACACCACTATGTCCTATGTCCCATGGTAAAGGGGAAACCTAAATGTGTCTGCTTTATTTTGCTTAATATAATATTTGTATTTCCATCAACCTTCCTCCAAATGTCTTTATTCTTTATGGTTACATATAAGTCCGTTGTGCATATATAGCATCTTTCTGCTTTTATCCATTCCTATTATGGACATCTAGTTTGTTTTGGTTTCTTAGTTACTGTAAATAGTGTAAAGAGCAAAATCAACAGTAAAGGATGGATGTGCAGTTTCTCTTGCTTTGGCTTGGAGCATGGAAGTCTATACTAAGGAGTAGTAGAGCTGAGTTGTGTAGTTGGTCTATACTTAGTGTTTAAGAAACTCTATGCTGTGTCCATATTGTGTCAGTAATAATGTTTCCTGTTTCCTCACACCTGCCATTTTGTTTGGTTTGGTTGGTTTTTAAGATTCATTTATTTTATACGTACAAGTGTTTCTCCTGCATGCATGTTGTATGTAACACTTGTGTACCTAGTTTCTATAGAGAAAGCTGCAATAAGGTGTTAGGTCATCTGGATATGGAGTTATTGGTGGTTTTGAACTGCCATAGGCATGCTGGGTATGAAACCCAGGTCCTGTGCAGGAACAGTCCACATTCTTAAATGCTGAGCCACCTCTCCAGCACCTGCTACCTATTCCCATCATGAAAATACCGATAACTGAGGCAACAGAGTCATAAAGTCTTGTAATTTAGATTTTCCTGGTGGTTCAGGATGGTAAACACTGCCGAAATATTTATTGAACATTGGTGTTTCTTTCTTGCTGAGAACTGTCTGTTTAGTTCATTAACTGGTTTATTGATTTAAAGATTCATGTTTGGTTGGTTTCATTTTGAAATTCAAGTTTTTCTCTTCATACTGTGGCCAGCTGTCTGTCTGTAGCCACTGGTAGTTATGCATGTGGCTCAACATAACAATGTCAATGTACTCACAACATCCTGAGACATTTTTTTTGTCATTTCTTTTGCAATTTATTTGCACACATCACAAGAGTGAACTGTGGAGTGGCAGTGCTGTGCTGTTGACCATGATCTATAGATTTTTCATTTCCTTTATCATGTTGGCATTTTTGTTTGAGTTTTTCTATGTAGAATAAGTAAACCATCTCTAGTATATGTAAATGAATTCCTGATATATGAAAATTATTCCTTTCTTTTCCAATTCTTCTCTTTGCCAGCCTGAGTGCTGTACATCTGCTCTCAAACATTTCTATGTGTTGGGTCCTCTGTATGATAAATCACACAACTTTCTTTCTTGATTCACTTGCGTATTTTCCAGAGTGCATCCTTCAGTAGAAGACAATTTACAAAGGTTGTTCAGTGGTGGTTTTCACTTGACTGATTTGTATTTTAACTTTCAACAACTTTATTTGGTTACCTTTTTTTTTTTCAATTTTTTTCCTCCACATTTTAAATTTTCTCCACCAAATGCCTGTTTGCTGTGTTCTATTTAGATTCAGAATTGATTCCCTTACTGCCTCTCGCAGTTTATGTGAGCCCTGTTTGTGATTATTTGTGATTACTGGCCACTCTACACAACAGAGCAACTCTGGCATCCAATCCTGTGTCATTTTTCTTATTCTGTTTGATTTCTACTACTGAAGAATTACAGCCTCATTTAGATGCCATTGTTGTGTTCTCTATCTATCTATCTATCTATCTATCTATCTATCTATCTATCTATCTATCATCTATCTATCATCTATCTATCTATCTATCATCTATCTATCTATCTATCATCTATCTATCATCTATCTATCATCTATCTATCTATCTATCTATCTATCTATCTATCTATCTATCTATCTATATCAATGTTTATGAATGTGCGTGCATGTGTCCATGTGTGTGCATGAGTGTGTACCTGTGTGCTTGTGTAGGGGTTGGTATGTGGCAAATGGTGTTAGTATCTGGACTGTACATGTAGGCATATCAATATATCTGGCAGTCAGACAGTCTTCCTCCATCACTTTCTACACTGCTGCCTTAAAACAGCACTGCACAGTAACCTTGAGATTTTGAGCTGACTAGTCAGCAAGATCTTGGGATTTATCTGTCTCTATCCTGCTATGTTAGGGTATAAGTATACAAAGCCATGTATGACTTGTTATGAAGATGCTGAGGATTCTAGTCCAGGCCCTTAGTCACCTCCTCAGCTTCATAATACACACACACACACACACACACACACACACACACAAACACACGCACGCACGCACGCACGCACATGCACACACATACACGTTAGCTTTAAAGAAATGGATTCATCATGATATCTTCATGCATGTATAGCATTACACTTTGTTCTTCAGTCTCCTCAGGCTTTGACCTATCAGACTCCACAGTTATTGTCTGATGGTGAGGTCAGCCCCTACTCAGTGAGACAGTGGACTAGGTTCTCCCTCCATAAATTGCCAGAGCCAAGCCTCCTTCTACCTAACTATTCAGTTCCTCACCATTGTGACCTTCCATTTCCATGCCTGCCTCCTGAGGCAGCCTCATCCAGGTCTGTTTACCTGCCTACAGATTCTGTGCCGTGCTGTTAGTCCCTATTCTCAGCCCTCACAGTAGGTCAGTGTTGGACAATCAGTTCTCTCCTGACAGTGGAGCCTGCCACAACCCTCTGAGTCATAGGGAGTGACAAACTATAGCTCTTCTATTTTGTTGATCCATCTCCCGTGAGGAACAGCGGTCTTCCTGAGAGCAAACATACAAGTCCTGAAAGAACCCTGGGCTTGTCTTGTCAGCAGGATAACAGATCTCTTTACCACAGACTCTTGCCTTATATTAGGATGCAATTCATCACATTTCAAACACATACATTTTTTAAATTATGGTTTAAAAGTAGTTCCTTGGGATTTTTAGAAATATGCTTAATTAAGAAAGTTATGTTAATTAATATAATATAAGTCATATCTTATTAATTTAATTTCATGGAACTCATGAACCCACTATCAGAGTTTATTAATATAAAAATTTATCATTTTATACCAACTGTTTAAATTGCTTACTCTTGTGAATTTACTAAATATTGAGTACTTCTTTATGCTAGCATTTCCTTCCTCAACATATTTTTATTCATTTCATTTTCTGATTTCTTCTTTCCTATTCCTTCTCCTTTTCCCTACACACTCCTCTCTCCCAATCAATTAACATGTATTGAGTATCTGTATTCAATTATCATGATTTTGGGTCCAATAAGTAAAATATTCACTAAACAATCCAAACTCAGATTCATTGTGAGAAGTCAGTGAATGGAGTCAGGGCATGAACGGTTGATTAGGGCATGACCCAGTGGGTATCTGATTTTAGGAAATTAGGTAGGGAATTTGTGTGAAAAGGGGGATCAGATCCCAAACCAAGCCATGAGACACCAGGATATTCTGATATCGCCAGTGGGGAGAGGTGGGATGGTGGAGAAGATTCAGTAAGACTGACTGGTAGTGGTGGTAAAAATTGGAAATACATTCCTTGATCAAAGGAGGAATTCTGGAACTCATTAAAGATCACATTTTAAGGAAAAGGAATGTTTCATGCCAATATTAGATTAAGTTGAATTGTGAAGTGAATTTCATAATCGGTCATTCAATATAGCAGATTAGGTAATTAATGATCTAGTCCACCCCCTACCACGGAGAAGATGCCCTAAAGTTCATAGGAATGACAGTGTAGTCATCTCAATTGAAGTTTTAAGGATAGCAATATGATGGGGGTGACCAGATGTCCTGTTAAAGAGAGACTTTTCAACATTCATTGAGGTAGATAGTTAGCATTCTATCCTAAGCAAACTTATTTTATGGTAGTTGACTACAGATTAAGCATTACAGAAAGACAAAATACATAGGAACTTCTAGGGAAATAGTATACTTCACTAGTAGATTATTAAACGTTGATTCTTCTTTATTGAATAATTAATTATAGATTTGTGACCTCAAGTAAAAGGAGGCCTTTTATTAACATTTCTCTACTTCTATTATTAGAAAGATGAAAGTTTTGGTATGGAAAGTGACAGACTTGCAAATGCTCTGGTTTGACTGGTATTACGTGAAATGAGAGACGGAGATAAACATTCTGGCCCTGTTTGATATGATTTTACAAAAGTGTAAGGAAAAGAAACATTTCCTGTGAGCAGTTAGAAGACAGTGATATATCATAGGTAACAAGATATAAATTCTTAGCAAAATTATCTAATTGTTTAATTTCTCCTAGAGTTCATAAACAGAGAAGTTATACCAAATCACTTGAGAATAAACATAACTTTCTTGTCTTAAGTAGTAACTTTCTTTCTGTTTAGATCAGCTATGCTCCTTTTGACCACAGTCTTGGGACCAGAGTCCAGCTCCAGTCTCCTTACCAGTTTCCTGTGCACACCACAGCTCTGTATCAGGGAATTATTCAACTGCTGCTATACTTCACTTGGGTCTGGGTTGGTCTGGTAGTCCCAGATGATATGCGGGGAGAACTCTTCCTTAGGGACATCACAGAGGAGATGACGAACCATGGACTTTGTGTTGCATTTGCAGAAAAGGTTCCAGAATTTCCTGCTAAGGACACAGTAAACAGGGAACTTTTTATGGAAAGATTCACATTGACACATGTTATTGTGGCATTTGGTGACACATATTCTCTTCTGAGATTTGTCTATAACATCTTCTGCAATACTCCTTTTGGAAATATCTGGATCACAACGTCTGATTGGGATATCACTACATTATCCTTTCAACAAAATCTAGGTTATACATACTTTGGTGGAGGATTATCATTTTTTGTTCACATGGATGAAATTCTGGGATTCAAGGATTTTCTCAGAGACGTTCAACCTAGAAAATACCCTCATGATATCTTTATCCAGGATGTGTGGTCCATCTTATTTGAATGTCCATATTTTGAACAGCATGGGATCAGGGAACTGAGTCAATGTGAACAAAATGGCAGCCTGAGCACACGACCTCTGCATGTTTGGGATATGAATACCTCACCTATGAGCTACAAAGTCCATGCTGCTGTGTATGCCATTGCCCAGGCACTCCATGAGGAGCTGTCACTCAGAGTAGAAGGAGGCTCACTCCATAAAGCTCCTCTCCCATGGAAGGTAGCAATAGCTGGTCTTGTATTTCCCTAGGGCACTGGGCCCTGGCTTATATGTTCTTTATTTTGGTTAATGATCTTTCCTAATTATTGTTAGAACAATATTTCTGCTGTTAGCATAGTTCTTTAGAGTACTGTCTCCTTCCTCAAAGTATTCATGTTATTCAGTAGCATAGAGTAATAGTGTTAGAGAAGAAATAAAGAAATCTACATTGTAGTGTTTAAAGTTGAGCTAACATTGCTATCAGAAAACAATATGTGCATGATGCTAAAAAATGGTTTTTCTATCTTAAGCACATTCAAACAATAATATACTTATACCCTTTATTTGTCACGTTTTTACTATTTTTAACGATTTGTGAAGAAATTTTTAAATGTGGCATATTTTAAGGGATTTTAGCCACATTTGATGCAGTAGCTTGGTTTGTTTTGATAAACAGATCCTAGAAATAACACATAGCTTCTATAAGGTTAGACATTATCATCCATGTCTTTTATCCAGTATGTGGGAGGCTGAGGCAGAAGGATCATGTCTAGGCTTAATAGACAGACCTTGTCTTAAAAATCACATCCCTAACCAAACTGAAACAAAACCAGGTTCTTTAATATGAAGCTGGATTGAATGGGGTGGCACAAATCATGGCACATCAACTTTCCACGTTTATCCTTTTGCAGCTTCTTATATTTTCCACAGCTATTGCATTTCTACAACTTACCAGAGTCCCTTTATCTACACTGTTGTCAATACTTTATTTTTTGAGTTTGTTTTTAATTTGCTTTTTGCTTGGTACTTTCAAACTCTTGAATAATGAATGTTGTGTATTTTCTACCCTGCCCCATTGCAATTCCTACCTCTTCTTTCCCTTTTGGAGTCTTTCTCTCAACTAGTCCTCTTTCACTCTCACTACCTCTTACTTTAGGTGGGGCCCATTAAATGTAGTTATAGTTTCTCACCCAAGAGTGGGAGGTTATTACTAGCTTAAGGACTAATTACCCCTTTAGGTCACATAAATCTATTGTGTGTTTTGAATTTTGACATTGGGCATGCTAACACATCCAAAGAGGTATAGCTCAGGGTGAGCTTTATTATCACATGTATCACTTTCTTGAAAAAAAAAATCTAACAAATATTTCCTCTAATTTTAACTGTTTGGCTAAACTATTTCATTAATTACCTATAACTTGGTATAATAGTCCTTCATTATGTGCCTTGTTTGTGAATATCTTCTTCCATTCCATGATTTGTCCTCTTACACTGTTTGTTGTTTTCTTTGCTGTACTGAAGCTTTCTTTGTTAGGATAATTTATCTTAGCTTTCTTTGACAGCTATTGATGTCATATTTGATTACACCATCATCAATGACATCAAGTGACCAATTACATCAAAGGAATTCCCTCTGTGTTTTACTCTAGAAAATTTTTTATCCTAAGTTTTTGACCGGCTTTTACTTTATTTGGTGTATAAAACAGACAAAACTCCAACTGCAGTTTCTCACCCTGTTTTCACAACAGCATTTGTGGAAGCAACCTCATTTTACTCTTTTCTTGTACTTGGTGTTTTGTGTATTCGGTTGGTTTCTGGATTTCTGTTCAGCTCTTCTGTGATGTGTACATGTTATAGGCCATGCTCATACTCCTGAAATTTTATAAAATTATTTGGAATGGGAAATGCAATGCTTTAATTTTGTTCTTCTTGATCAAGATTGCAAAAATCATATGACTTCTTTGTGGCTCTGCTCTCCTGTAGGGATTTTAGGCCTTGTTAGTCTCTAAGAAAAACATCATTTAAGTTTATAGAGACTGCCCTAATATGTGAAACTTTTTGCATAAAGAACTACTTTAAACAGTATAAACTCTTTTAATCATTGATGTTATTACCTTTCTATGTCTCTTCAATCTCTTTCATCAGCATCTTACAGGTTTCACCATAGGGATATTTCACCTACTTGCTTAAATTTGCAGGCAGTGCATTTCATGGGTTTCCTCTTCTCATGGTTTGAGCCTCAAGTTAGACCAGTCATTGCTTGGTCACTCCCACAAATTCTGAGCTAACATTTACCCAGCACATCTTGCAATCAGGACAGGTTGTAAGTCCAAAATTTTGTGGATAGGTTGGTGTCCCAGCATCACCACTGGGAGCCTTCTCTGGTTACAGAAGATGGCCATTTCAGGTTCTATGGTCACCCTCAAAGGTGCACTAGGCTTCCACAAGGCCCCTAAGTGACCCACTATTCTGTTTGTCTGCCTCTGCCCCTCTCTGTCTGTGTCTCTCTGTCTCCTCGTGTCTCTGTCTCTCTTTTCCATATCCCTCTGTACCTTCCTCCCTAAATTTTTTCATTCTCTGTCCTCATCTCAACCAACTCCTTTTCCTACCTAGAAAATCTATTCTATTTTCCCTTCCCAGAGAAATTCATGTGACCACCCTTCTTCTTATTTAGCCTCTCTGGGTCTGTGGATTGTAACATGGTTATCCTTTACTTTACAGATAATAACCTCATATAAGTAAATGCATGTCATGTTTGTCTTACTGAGTCTAGGATGCCTAACTCTAAATATATTTTAGTTCTATCCATTTCCATTTGCCTGAAGATTTTTTTCTTTCTTTCTTTCTTTCTTTCTTTCTTTCTTTCTTTCTTTCTTTCTTTCTTTCTTTCTTTCTTTCTTTCTTTCTTTTTTTTTCTTTTCTTTTTTTTTTTTTCTTTTTTTGAGACAGGGTTTGTCTGTGTAGCCCTGGCTGTCCTGGAACTCACTCTGTAGACCATAGCTGAGTAGTACTCCATTGTGTAATTGTACCACATTTTTTTAATCCATTCTTCAGTTGAGAAACACCTAGGTTGTTTTTGGTTTTCAGCTATCTTAAATAAAGCCACTATGGACTAATTGAGCAAGTGTTCTTGTGGTAAGATTGGTTGTTCTTTGGGTATTTGCCCAAGAGTGGTATATGTGGGTCTTGAGGTAGATTGATTCCCTGAGGACCTGAGGACATCATATTGATTTCTATAGTGGCTGTACGAGTTTGCCCTATTTCCATCATTGCAGGAGTGTTCCCCTTGCTCCACATCTATATCATGAGTTGTATCCTGTCTTTGCCGTTCTGACTTGTGTAAGATGGAAGCTCAAAGTAGTTTTGATTTGCATCTCCCTAATTGCCAAGGATATTGAGTATTTTTTACAAGTGTTTCTCAGCCCTTTGGAATTCATTTATTGAGAATTCTCTGTTTAGCTCTGTCCCTAAAGTTTTAAAAATTAGACTGGTGGTTTGTATATGACTAGTGTCTTCAGTTCTTTATATATTTTGGATATTAGCTCTCTGTCATATTTAGAGTTGATAAAAATTATTTTCCATTCCATTGACTGCCATTTTGTTCTATTGAAATTGTCCTTTGCCTTTCAGACGCCTTTTGGTTTCATGAGGTCCCATGTATTCATTGCCCTATCAGGAATCTGTTTATGAAGTTGTGTCCTGTGCTAATATGTGTAGGATTAAAATAATTAAATAAAATTTAGCAGTCCATTCTTTATTACCTTCCCCAAATTCCAGCTTTTCAAAAGAAAGACACACACTCAATCTTTATATTTTAATATGCCTAAAATAGCTCAATGGCTGAGTCATTTCCTAACCTCTAAGTGGCTAACCCACCTCCCTCTGAAATCTTGAATTATCATTTATTACATTTTGTATTTTACCTTGACTGCTCTGGATCCAGTTGGGCAGCACTATTGGGCAGCTCTCTCCTACCTCCTACATGGATGATGTGGCCCAGTTTCCTGCACCTTCTCAGGCCTGGCTTCTCTTTTTCTCCACCTCTCCAGGCATTGTAGATTTCTTTCTCCTAGCCAGGGAATCCTATAAGTATCACCTCTCTCCTCTCCCAAGTCACTGGCTGTCAGCATCTTTATTTACCTAATCAGATACAACTAGGGGCAGGTTCCCAGAAGCTATGTGCAGTAGATGTTCTCACGTAAACACAATTATGGGGAATGTAATTAGCATTCATATTACAAGCAGTTATAAATATGTTCAAGGCTATTCTGTACTTTTTCTTCAATCTAATTCAGTGTGTCTATTTTAATGTTGTGTTTATCAATTAGCCTTGGGTTTTGTAGAGGGTAATAAATAAGAACCTATTAGCGTTCTTCAACATGAAGACATCCAGTAAGACAGAACCATTTTTGAAGAGGCTTTCTTTTTTTCATGATGTATTTCTGACTTCTTTATAAAAAAAAATATGGTGTCTATAGATGTGTGGATTTATGTCTGGGTCTTCAGATCGATTCTATTGCTCAACATGTCTCTTTTTATGAGAATATATTGTGGCTTTTATTACTATAACACTGTGGTATACTTTAAAATTAGGGATAGTAATACCTCTGGAGGTTAATTTACTGTTTATTATGTTGATTCTCTCTTTTTGAACATTCACAAGGAGCTTATATTTATCTACAATTCAGACCATTTCAAAGTGTGATGGGAAAGTTCAAACACCAGAGCAAGTGGGAATAATATCAGTCATTCAAGTCTTTATGCAGTGTCACACACAATTATGCACACACCAGATACTAAAAATCCTACAGGTGGTACCCCATGACCCCTAATTCTGCTGATCCATGAGCATGGGAGGTATTTCCATCTTTTGATATTTTCTTTTTTCTTCAAATCCTTAAAATTTTACCATACAAGGCTTTTGTTTGCTTGATTTTGCTACCCCAAAATACTTTTTTTGGTGGCTATTGTGAATAATATCATTTCCTTGATTTTTTTCCTCTGTCTGTTTGTCATTTGTATATAGGGAAGGCTACTAATTTTTTTGTATCCATACACATTGCTGAAAATGTTCACAGCCATAGGAGTTCCCTGGTAGAATTTAAGGGGTTGCTTATGTATACTAGCATATCATCTGCAAATAATATCTTGAATTTTTATTTTCTCATTTGTATCCATTGATCTCCTTTAGCTCTTGTACTGCTGTAACATCCATTTTGTTTATAACATCTACTTGCTTTAGGACTTACTGAGTTTATATAGTTGAAGTTGTTATATCTTTGTAATAAATTTTCTCACAGTTATTATTTGACATTCCTTACCTTTCATGACATTGCTTGACCTAAATTCTGCTCTCCTCAAAGTTACATTCAATTGTCTTTTATCTATCTATCTATCTATCTATCTATCTATCTATCTACTTTCCATCCATCCATCCACCACTTTCTCTCAGTGCTATGAGTTGACCCCAGGACCTCCTGCATCCTAGTAGGTATTATCACTGAGATCTCTCCTCAAACTTACCCCTTCTTATTTTGGTAATCAGTTACATGAATTATCATTCTTATTCTTTCACTTTTATATCCTATGGTTAAATTCAATCTCTTTGGGCAGATTATAGGTATATTATCTCTTTAAAAATATTTTAGCTTGTTATTTTAGGGGCAGTTGAAGAATTTATTCCATGAATACATATAGTTGGTGCCACACAAAAATGTGTCAATCAAGAAGAAATCACATATACAGTGGCAGTCTAATAAGTTTTAATTTTCTAATGATGGTGTGATCACACTCTTTTGTGCATTTGTATTCTGAAATGTTGTATCAATCACAAAATAATCTAATAATGCATATCTCAGAATGGATCCTTCTTGTTAAGTAACACATGTCTGTAAACATTTTACATTTAAAATAATTATTGCTGGGTAAAGACTTACTGTTTCCCTTTTGTCTGTCTGTCTATCTATCTATCTATCTATCTATCTATCTATCTATCTATCTATCTATCTATCTATCTATCCATCCATCCATCCATCCACCCACCCACCCCATCCATCCATCCATCCATCCATCCATCCATCCATCCATCCATCCATCCACCCACCCACCCACCCACCCACCCACCCACCCACCCATCTATCTATCTATCTATCTATCTATCTATCTATCTATCTATCTATCTATCTATCCATCCATCCATCCATCCATCCATCCACCCACCCACCCACCCACCCACCCACCCACCCACCCACCCATCTATCTATCTATCTATCTATCTATCTATCTATCTATCTATCTATCTATCTATTTATTGAATGCTTCACACTTTTGTTTTGACTTCACTTACCATTTGCTAAAGTGGTATGATTTGTTAGGTTTCTTTTTTCTCTCCTTATTGTTCTCTTTTCCATTTTTTTATATGGCCACTATATAAAAAATATCTTTTAGTTCTGTGTTATACACAATTTCAATTATATGCATAGTTATGTCCTTCCAGTTATCCCTGATTTTTGATGTTAAAATCAATATCTTCATGTATTATGTATCCATTAATATATCAGCATGATTATTTTTAACTTTTTATTAGATATTTTCTTCATTTACATTTCAAATGCTATTCTTCTATAGCCCCTACAGCCCTGCACCCCAACAGGCCCACTCCCACTTCCTGGCCTGGGCATTCCCCTGTACAGGGGAAAATAATCTTTGCAAGACCAAGGGCCTCTTCTCCCATTGATGGCCTACTAGGCTAAACTCTGCTACTTATTCAACTAGAGACACAAGCTCGGAGAGGGGGGGCGGTGTACTAGGTAGGTCATATTGTTGTTTCTCCTATAGCGTTGCAGACCCCTTTAGCTCCTTGGGTAATTTCTCTAGCTCCTTAATTGGGGGCCCTTTGGTAGATCCAGAAGATAACTGTGAGCATTCACTTCTATATATGCCAGGCACTGGCATATTCTCACAAGAGAAAGCTATATCAGGGTCCTGTCAGCAAAATATTGCTGGCATATGCAATAGTGTCTGGATTTGGTGGAGTTTATGGGATGGATACCTGGGTGGGGCAGTCTCTGGATGGTCCTTCCTTCTGTCTCACCTCCGTACTTTGTCTCTGTAACTCCTTCCATAGGTATTTTGTTTCCCATTCTAAGAACAAATGAAGTATCCACACTTTGGTCTTTCTTCTTGAGTTTCATGTGCTTTGCAAATTGCATCTTGGGTATTGTAAGTTTCTGGGCTAATATCCACTTATCAGTGAGTACATACCATGTGTGTTCTTTTGTGATTGGGTTAACTCACTCAGGATGCTATTCTCCCGATCCATCCATTTGCCTAAGAACTTCATAAATTAATTGTTTTTAATAGCTCAGTAGTACACCATTGTGTAAATGTACCACATTTTCTGTATCAATTCTTCTGTTGAGGGACATCTGTGTTCTTTCCAGCTTCTGGCTATTATAAATAAGGCTGCTATGAACATAGTGGAGCATGTGTCCTTATTACAAGTTGAAACATCTTCTGGGTATATGAACAGGAGAGGAATTGCTGGATCTTCCAGTAGTTCTATGTCCAGTTTTCTGAGGAACCGCCAGACTGATTTCCAGGGTGGTTGTAGCAGCTTGCAATTCCACCAGCAATGGAAGAGTGTTAATCTTTCTCCACATCCTCGCCAGCATCTGCTGTTACCTGAATTTTTTATTTTAGCCATTCTGACTGGTGTGAGATGGAATCTCAAGGTTGTTTTGATTTGCATTTCCCTGATGATTAAGGATGTTGAACATTTTTTCAGGTTCTTCTCAGCCATTGGGTATTCCTCAGTTGAGAATTCTTTGTTTAGGTCTGTACTCCATTTTTAACAGGGTTATTTGATTTTCTGGAATCCAACTCCTTGAGTTCTTTATGTATATTGGATATTAGTCCCCTGTCAGATTTATGATTGGTAAAGATACTTTTCCAATCTTTTTGTCTTATTGACAGTGTCTTTTGCCTTACAGAAGCTTTGCAATTTTATGAGGTCCCATTTGTCGATTCTCGATCTTACAGCACAAGCCATTGCTGTTCTGTTCAGGAATTATTCCCCTGTGCCCATATCTTCAAGGCTTTTCCCTGCTTTCTCCACTATAAGTTTCAGTGTCTCTGGTTTTATCTGGAGTTCTTTTATCCACTTAGACTTGAGCTTTGTACAAGGGATAAGAACTGATCAATTCGCATACTTCTACATGATAACTACCAGTTGTGCCAGCACCATTTGTTGAAAATGCTGTCTTTTTTCCACTGAATGGATTTAGCTCCCTTGTCAAAGATCAAGTGACCATAGGCATGTGGATTAATTTCTGGATCTTCAATTCTATTCCATTGATCTACCTGTCTGTCATGGTACCACTACCATGCAGTTTTTATCACAAGTGCTCTGTAGTACAGTTTGAGGTCAGGCATGATGATTCCACCAGATGTTCTTTTATTGTTGAGGATAGTTTTTGCTATCTTAGGTTTTTTGTTATTCTAGATGAATTTGCAAATTACCCTTTTTAACTCAATGAAGAATTGTGTTGGATTTTGATGGGGATTGCATTGAATCTATAGATTATTTTTGGCAAGATAGCCAGTTTTCCTATAGTAATTCTGCCAATCCGTGAGCATGGGAGATCTTTCCATCTTCTGAGATGTTCTTTTATTTCTTTCTTTGGAGACTTGAAGTTCTTATCAAACATATTTTTCACTTCCTTAGTTAGAGTCACACCAAGGTATTTTATATTATTTGTGACTATTGTGAAGGGTATTGTTTCCCTAATTTCTTTCTCAACCTCTTTATCGTTTGTGTAGAGAAAGGCCACTGATTTGTTTGAGTTAATTTTATATCCAGCTATTGCTCTAAAGCTGTTTATCAGGTTTAGGAGTTCTATGGTGGACTTTTTAGGATCACTTATATATACTATCATATCATCTGCAAATGGTGATATTTTGACTTCTTCCTTTCAATTTGTATCCCCTTGATCTCCTTTTGTTGTCTAATTGTTCTGGCTAGGACTTCAAGTAGTATATTGAATAGGTTGGGAGAAATTGGGAAGCCTTGTCTAGTCCCTGATTTTAGTGGGATTACTTCAAGTTTCTCTCCATTTACTTTGATGTTGGCTACTGGGTTGCTGTAGATTGTTTTTTATCATGTTTAGGTATGGGCCTTGAATTCCTGATCTTTCCAAGACTTTTATCATAAATGGTTGTTGAATTTTGTCAAATGCTTTCTCAGCATCTAATGAAATGATCATTTGGTTTTTGTCTTTGAGGTTTTGTTGTTGCTGTTTTTTGTTTTGTTTTGTTTTGTTTTTTGTTTTGTTTTTTGCATATTAACAAACCAATTTATTGTTACTTTGTACATTCTTAACATTATCAAATGCGGTAGAAGAGATGTGTAACAAGTGAGCCTGCTGAAACAGCCACTGAATGTGCAATTTTCCTCTTGACTGTTAACCAGTACTTGAATACTTGACACACTTATACAAAAATCACATTAGTAAAATTAAGAATATTCACAATAGACTAAAGCAGCTTAAGAGAAGTTATAAAAATGGACAGCAAGAAACTAGGTCTTTTAAGGCTAAGGATATTGAGAAAACAGCAAGTTTTCCTACTTCACCGTGTGGTTCTTCTGTTCCAGTCTCTTAAGTACTGGGACTATAACTCCACAAAGTCTTGACTTATACAATTTGGATTATTCTGATGGCATTTCAGGAGCAGAACTTGGTATTCTTTAGTTAAGTCTTAGTACAAGAAGTCCCCGTAAACAGTACTGGTCATAGAACTAATTAAAAATAAGACCTGCCTAAAATCATGTGTTCTAGACCTTGCTGAATTCATTTAACTGATTTAATTACCAAGTTGGTTGCCAGCATATCAGTAAATGCTTAAGTAATAGTTTTGTGTTCCTTGAAATTGGTCAAACACTTGATTTTACTGTACCTAACAAGTCGTTTTGAAGATAAGCAATACTTTCTTTAAAATCTTTGAGACTTGTCACTACCTACCAAAAATAACATAAGCATTCTCTAAATAACATGACTCAGAAAAATCATGGTGGTTTATATTGGTGTGCAACACCTTACTTCTATGCTCCATATATAAAACAACAACTTCTAAACTGGTGTATTGCTAGTGGTCCA
This sequence comes from Mus musculus, assembly GCF_000001635.26. Lineage (NCBI taxonomy): Eukaryota > Metazoa > Chordata > Mammalia > Rodentia > Muridae > Mus > Mus musculus. The sequence continues at coordinate 123,723,392 of NC_000072.6, forward strand.
TTATCAATCTATCATCACATTTTGTGTATATGTGGGAAGGAGGAAGGAGGTGGAATATTTTCACAGGAATACTTTAAAAGTTTCTAATTTATGAAGAGATTCTGAATATTCTGAAATATATTGCAATTTTTAAATGTCAGGCTCATTTAAAAAAATAACAAATTATGCATGAAATGTATTTATGGCATGCAATGAGATACTGGTAAACTGTCCTTAATCATTTTTTTTAATTTGGAAATGATTAAATATTCATTTGCTGTTGTAAAGAGTACTACCGAGACAGAGAGATACTATGTACCTCATATAGTTTCCTCTCAGTACAACACCTTGAAAAACTATGGGTTGATAGTAGCACACTGACAGTGACATCAAAACAGTAGACATACAGAAAACCCTATCAGCACACTGCTTTCCAGCTAGGCTTCTATAGCCCCACTCACCTTCAACATGCATCCCTTATCTACACTTAATCCACGAAATGTGCATATATGCCTGCATTTCCAAGGATTTAATTTCAGAAGGTTGTTTATAAATAGAACCATCATAATATAGTCTTTGGGTACTGGCATTTAAAAATAAACATAATCCTATCCAAGTTTGGTCTTGCATCAATTAATTTTTCTGTTGAACCATGTTCTGTATGTATGCCTTATATTTTGCTAATTATTATACCTGTTGAGGGATATCTGACTTTTTTCTTTTCTTTTTTTTTCTTTTTTTTTAATTACGTAATTTCTTCAATTACATTTCCAATACTATCCCAAATATCCCGCCCCCCACTCCCCTACCCACCCATTCCCATTTTTTGGCCCTGGCGTTCCCCTGTACTGGGGCATATAACATTTGCCTGACCAATGGGCCTCTCTTTCCAGTGATGGCCGACTAGGTCATCTTTTGATACATATGCAGCTAGAGTCAAGAGCTCTGGGGTACTGGTTAGTTCATAATGTTGTTCCTCTGATAGGGTTGCAGATCTCTTTAGCTCCTTGGATACTTTCTCTAGCTCCTCCATTGGGGGCCCTGTGATCAATCCAATAGTTGACTGTGAGCATCCATTTCTGTGTTTCCTAGGCCCCGGCCTAGTCTCACAAGGGACAGCTATATCACCATCCTTGCAACAAAGGCTTGCTAGTGTATGCAATGGTGTCATCGCTTGGAGGCTAATTATGGGATGGATCCCTGGATATGGCAGACTCTAGATGGACCATCCTTTTGTCTCAGCTCCAAACTTTGTCTCTGTAACTCCTTCCATGGGTGATTGTTTCCAATTCTAAGAATGAGCAAAGTTTCCACACTTTGGTCTTCGTTCTTCTTCAGTTTCATATGTTTTCCATATTGTACCTTATATCTCGCTATACTAAGTATCTGGGTTAATATCCACTTATCAGTGAGTCCATTTCATTTGAGTATTTTTGTGATTGGGTTACCTCACTCAGGATGATGCCCTCCAGGTCCAACCATTTGCCTAGGAATTTCGTAAATTCATTCTTTTTAATAGCTGAGTAGTACTCCATTGTGTAAATGTACCACATTTTTTTGTATCCATTCCTCTGTTGAGGGACATCTGGGTTCTTTCCAGCTTCTGGCTATTATAAATAAGGCTGCTATGAACATAGTGGAGCATGTGTCCTTCTTACCAGTTGGGACATCTTCTGGATATATGCCCAGGAGAGGTATTGCTGGATCCTCCGGTAGTACTATGTCCAATTTTCAGAGGAACCGCCAGACTGATTTCCAGAGTGGTTGTACAAGTTTGCAATCCCACCAACAATGGAGGAGTGTTCCTCTTTCTCCACATCCATGCCAGCATCTGCTGTCACCTGAATTTTTGATCTTAGCCATTCTGACTGGTGTGAGATGGAATCTCAGGGTTGTTTTGATTTGCATTTCTCTGATGATTAAGGATGTTGAACATTTTATCAGGTGTTTCTCAGCCTTTTGGTATTCCTCGGGTGAGGACTCTTTGTTCAGCTCTGAGCCCCATCTTTTAAGGGGGCTATTTGATTATCTGGAGTCCACCCTCTTGAGTTCTTTATATATATTGGATATTAGTCCCCTATCTGATTTAAGATAGGTAAAGATCCTTTCCCAATCTGTTGGTGGTCTTTTTGTCTTATTGACGGTGTCTTTTGCCTTGCAGAAGCTTTGCAGTTTCCTGAGGTCCCATTTGTCAATCCTCGATCTTAAAGCACAAGCCATTGCTGTTCTATTCAGGAAATTTTTCCATGTGCCCATATCTTCGAGACTTTCCCCCACTTTCTCCTCTATAAGTTTCAGTGTCTCTGGTTTTATGTGAAGTTCCTTGATCCACTTAGATTTGACCTTAGTACAAGGAGAGAGGAATGGGTCGATTCACATTCTTCTACATGATAACAACCAATTGTGCCAGCACCATTTGTTGAAAATGCTGTCTTTTTTCCACTGGATGGTTTTAGCTTCCTTGTTGAAGATCAAGTGACCATAGGTGTGTAGGTTCATTTCTGGGTCTAGAAATTTGTCCATTTCATCCAGGTTTTCCAGTTTTGTTGAGTATAGCCTTTTGTAGAAGGATCTGATGGTGTTTTGGATTTCTTCAGGATCTGTTTTTATGTCTCTCTTTTCATTTCTGATTTTGTTAATTAGGATGTTGTCCCTGTGCCCTCTAGTGAGTCTAGCTAAGGGTTTATCTATCTTGTTGATTTTCTCAAAGAACCAACTCCTCCTTTGGTTAATTCTTTGAATAGTTCTTCTTGTTTCCACTTGGTTGATTTCACCCCTGAGTTTGATTATTTCCTGCCGTCTACTCCTCTTGGGTGAATTTGCTTCCTTTTATTCTAGAGCTTTTAGATGTGTTGTCAAGCTGCTAGTATGTGCTCTCTCCTGTTTCTTCTTGGAGGCACTCAGAGCTATGAGTTTCCCTCTTAGAAATGCTTTCATTGTGTCTCATAGGTTTGGGTATATTGTGGCTTCATTTTCATTAAACTCTAAAAAGTCTTTAATTTCTTTCTTTATTCCTTCCTTGACCAAGCTATCATTGAGAAGAGTGTTATTCAGTTTCCACGTGAATGTTGGCTTTCCATTATTTATGTTGTTATTGAAGATCAGCCTTAGGCCATGGTGGTCTGATAGGATACATGGGACAATTTCAATATTTTTGTATCTGTTGAAGCCTGATTTGTGACCAATTATATGGTCAATTTTGGAGAAGGTCCCGTGAGGTGCTGAGAAGAAGGTATATCCTTTTGTTTTAGGATAAAATGTTCTGTAGATATCTGTCAGATCCATTTGTTTCATAACTTCTGTTAGTTTCACTGTGTCCCTGTTTAGTTTCTGTTTCCACGATCTGTCCATTGATGAAAGTGGTGTGTTGAAATCTCCCACTATTATTGTGTGAGGTGCAACGTGTGCTTTGAGCTTTACTAAAGTGTCTTTAATGAATGTGGCTGCCCTTGCATTTGGAGCATAGATATTCAGAATTGAGAGCTCCTCTTGGAGGATTTTACCTTTGATGAGTATGAAGTGTCCCTCCTTGTCTTTTTTGATAACTTTGGAAGTCGATTTTATCCGATATTAGAATGGCTACTCCAGCTTGTTTCTTCAGACCATTTGCTTGGAAAATTGTTTTCCAGCCTTTCACTCTGAGGTAGTGTCTGTCTTTTTCCCTGAGATGGGTTTCCTGTAAGCAGCAGAATGTTGGGTCCTGTTTGTGTAGCCAGTCTGTTAGTCTATGTCTTTTTATTGGGGAATTGAGTCCATTGATATTAAGAGATATTAAGGAAAAGTAATTGTTGCTTCCTGTTATTTTTGTTGTTAGAGTTAGGATTCTGTTCTTGTGGCTGTCTTCTTTTAGGTTTTTGAATGATTACTTTCTTGCTTTTTCTAGGGCATAAGTTCAGTCCCTGTGTTGGTGTTTTCCCATTATTATCCTTTGTAGGGCTGGATATCCTTGAAGGGCTGGTCAGAAGTCTGGTGTAATACTGACAGATCTGCCTTTATATGTTACATAACCTTTTTCCCTTATTGCTTTCAATATTCTACTTTTATTTAGTGCATTTGTTGTTCTGATTATTATGTGATGGGAGGAATTTCTTTTCTGTTACTGTCTATTTGGAGTTCTGTAGGCTTCTTGTATGTTCATGGTCATGTCTTTTTTAGGTTAGGGAAGTTTTCTTCTATAATTTTGTTGAAGATATTTACTGGCCCTTTAAGTTGAAAATCTTCATTCTCATCTATACCTATTATCCGTAGGTTTGGTCTTCTCATTGTGTCCTGGATTTCCTGGATGTTTTGAGTTAGGATCTTTTTGTATTTTGCATTTTCTTTGATTTTTGTGTCCATGTTCTCTATGGAATCTTCTTCACCTGAGATTCACTCTTTCATCTCTTGTGTTCTGTTGCTGATGCTTGCATCTATGGTTCCTAATTTCTTTCCTAGGGTTTCTATCTCCAAAGTTGTCTCAATTGGGTTTTCTTAATTGTTTCTACTTCCATTTTTAGATCTTGAATGACTTTGTTCAATTCCAGCACCTGTTTTGTTGTGTTTTCCTGTAATTCTTTAAGGGATTTTTGTGTTTCCTTTTTATGGAGTTCTACCTGTTTAGCAGTTTTCTCCTGTATTTTTAAAATGAGTTATTAATGTCCTTCTTAAAATCCTCTACCAGCATCATGAGATATGATTTTAAATCTTAATTTTGCTTTTGTGTGTGTTGGGGTATCCAGGAGTTACTGTGTTGGGTGTACTGGGTTCTGATGATGCCCAGTGGTCTTGGTTTCTGTTAGTAAGATTCTTACATTTGTCTTTCGCCATCTGGTAATCTCTGGTGTTAGATGTTCTAGCTGTCTCTGGCTGGAGCTTTTTCCTACTGTGATTCTTTAGCCTCTGTCACTTCTGGGAGTCCAACTCTTTCCTGAGTCCCAGTGGTCAGAGCACTCTCTGCACGCAAGCTCTCCTCTTGCAGGGAATATGCACAGAAGTCTAGAGCTCAGATCCACCTCCTGAGTCCTGGGGTCAGTGCCCTCCCTGGAGGCTGACTCTCCTCTGTCGAGGAAGCTGCCCAGGGGCCTGGGTCTCAGCTCTGCCTCCTGACTGAGGATGAAGGCCCGAAGAGACCCTGTCCAAGAAGCTCTGTTGCTTCTGCTGCACATGTGCTCTCCTGTGTAGACTGGTCTCAGTGATCTCCAGATCCCGTGTGTGGTAGGGCCTGCAGAGTTCGTGCCCAAGATGGCACAGGGCGGATGCCAACCGGAATGAACCCCAGCCACTGGTTGGGCTGCTTTCCTTTATCCCTGTTCCTGCTAGCACAAGACCCTTTGAGTTTTTTGCAACAGATGTTGTGTTCCACTCACCGGTGATATCAAGATCCTGGGTGTGCTAGGGCACCTGCGGCATGGAGTGTACTCTGGAGACCTTGGGACCCTCTGCTGAGTTTGTGCCCAAAATGGCTGAGGCTGGTACTGACTGGAACGAACCCTGGCCACCGGTCAGGCAGGTTTCCTTTGTCCCTGTTCCTGCTACCACAAGACCCTCTGGGTTTTTGGAATAGATGTTGCATTTCACTCACCAGTGATCTCAAGATCCTGGGTGTGATAGGGTATATGTAGCTTGGGTAGTCCTCCAGGGACCTTGGGAGCCTCCACCAAGTTCGAGCCCCATCTTTTTCTTGAAATGCTAGTGTGCAAAAAGTCAAAACACCTCATTCAAATTGTTCTTATTTTTCATAAAAATTAGAATCTGGTGACCAGACTCCTCATTTCATTATGGAGTGACTGAGTTAAGTTCAGTTTTTACATCTGAATAGTGATGGTAGTATGGGAAAGAGCCTCTATCACATGAGCACTGGGGAAATTTTCCTGAACAAAACACCAATGGCTCAGGCTCTAAGATCAACTAGAGAAAAATGGGTCTCATAAAATTCAAAAGCTTCCGTATGGCAAAGGAAGTGGTAGTAAACAGAGTATGACTATGATAATGTCTACCTATATATAGCCCTACTGTACATATGTATTACTGTTATGATAAATGTTTGATAAACAGAACAAAAATCAAAGTCACAGGAACACATGGTGAGTGAAAGAGAGAGTAGTTAACATAACCAGGTTGAATTGCATCTCATTGACTTACAGTGAAAATTCTGACAGATATTTTCTCTTTTAGCTCCATCCATTCTTACAGAAGGGTCAACTCAGGAGAAACACTAATGAAGCAAGCATGAATAAGGAAGTTTGGACAACTGAGCTTGACATCTTTAATTACCAGTCTCTACAGAGTGGTACCAAAGCTCAAGTGAAAGTTGGCGAGTTTGTCTTTGGATCTCACAGTGTTCAGCATCTTTCCCTAAATGACAAACTCATAACTTGGGGTGAACACCACAGTCAAGTGAGTATCTTTGAAGTCAACACTGTGTGCTGCTCTCAGAGAGTAATTCTTCTGAGAGCACAGATAAGGGGACTGCTGAGTACCTTCAGGCTGAGAGTTCCTTACTGTGTCCTTTCCAATGCCAAATACTAGAATTTTCTGCCTGCAGAATCACTGTAAGAATTACTGATACATTTTTAGGATTAATTCTTCTGATGGTGTAATCTTTGCAGTGATTGTATGTGTGTATGGTCTACCCACTAAAAAAAGGAACATCTTGGGCAGTTTTCTAGTTTTCAAGCTTTTTTGTGGAAGTGATTACCTTTGGTAAATAAATAAAGTAAAGACTTGTGGACAAAAACAGTCTCTGCAAATAAGCATTAGTAAATATAACTTTTATTGTCATGAAGTTAATTGTCATCTCTGAGGCTTACTGCCTCCATCTGCTAACCTCTGCCTATTTCTGGATGCTTCTAGACTCCTTACAATTTATTCTAGGCCTAGAATGTTTACAGCGTTTGAGACTTAATGTTTAATAAGCTTACCCTCTCTTTCTCTTTCTGAATTCTTTCTGGTTGGTTCAACTCAGCTATTCCTGCTCAACCTCTTCTCCAAGCTGACTGGTTCAATCTGACTTCTCTCAGTTTCTGACTGAATTTGCCCTGCTTGGCTTCCTACTAAGTTTGGCAATATGTTCTAATCCTTTGGCTCCTTTTAAAATTCTGGATCCTTCTGTCTTTACCTGTGTCTAGCTTGTTCTCTCTGCAACTTTTCTCTGTACATCTGTCCCAGTAAAACTCATTGCCCCCAACCCTCATGCATTGTTCCCTTAAGTTGATTTCAGATGCCATCTAAGAAAGGGCATGACAAGCAAGTACATTTTCTGGAGATAGCCTTCAGTTTTGTGTGGCTGCAGTGGGTATACTCTGAGAAGCAAAGACCTCAGACACTTTTATTCACATATCGCTTCTGTTTCCTCTCCCTATTACACAGCTTAATGATTTCCTTGGTATTTATCCATACTATTAGAAAGATTTTCTGAGGAATCAATATGAAGATATGCAACCATATAGTAATTCTGTTTCGATGAATTGATGATTTCCTAATTGATGATTTTATAGAGTTCCTACGTTGATACAAGTATTCTCTTATGTACTGTAGAATAAAAGTTGCAAATAGAGCTCTGAATACCTCATGTATCATCGAATAATTGTGATAGCAAAAAAAAATACAGGATTGGAACAAATAAATAATTACTGAAAAAACATTTATTCAGCAATAGATCCAAGAAATAGGCCTCAGATGTTCACTGTCAAAACACAAGGCCATAAGAAACTGTTGCTTTGAACTTATAATGAATTTATACAATGGAACACTGCTTTGAACTTATAATTTCCTTTCTGCTTTAATTCCATTTTGTTTAACATTTTATGTATGAAGTAATTTTTTCTTTTTTTAAATTATATATATATATAATTAATGTATATATTATTAGATATTTTCTTTATTTATATTTCAAATGTTATTCCCTGTCCCGGTTTCCCCTCCAAAAACCCCCTATCCTCTCCCCTCTTCTCCTGCTCACCAATATACCAAAACCTGCTTCCTGGCCCTGGCATTCCCCTATACTGGGGCATAGAGCCTTCACAGGACCAAGGGCCTTTCCTCCCATTGATGACTGACTAGGCCCTCCTCTGCTACATATGCAGCTGGAGCCATGAGTCCCACCATGTGTACTCTTTGGTTGGTGGTTTAGTCTCTGGAAGCTCTAGGGGTACTGGTTAGTTCATATTGTTCCTCCTATGGGGCTGCAAACCCATTCAGCTCCTTGGGTCCTTTCTCTAGCTCCTTCATCTGGGAACCTGTGCTTTACTAGAAGATTTTTGTAACTAAAAGTTATAAAAAACTGAAAGCAAAAATAAAGGCTTGGTATAGCCACTTTCTGCTTCTTCTAAAGTGTGTTTGTCTTTGTTCCTTATGTTCTATCAGCCTTTCTTTCAGTCTTTCTTCTCTTTTCTTCCTTCCTTCCTTCCTTCCTTCCTTCCTTTCTCCCTCCCTCCCTCCCTCCCTCCCTCCCTCCCTCCCTCCCTCCCTTCCTCTCTCCATCCCTCTCTCCCTCCCCATCCCTCCTCTCTCTCTCTCTCTCTCTCTCTCTCTCTCTCTCTCTCTCTCTCTCTCTCTCTCTCTTTGGTTCAGGAAGAGTTAAACAACTTTGAGCCTCTTGCTTTGCTAGCAAGAGACCCCTTAGTCAAAAAGTAAAGAGCCCAAGTAACTAATTTTCTTTTTTAATCTCCTCCTGCTATCATCAGGAGTTAAATGCAAGAAGTCATCAGCTTTTGGTCTAGGAAGAGCAAAACCAAGTTAACTGACAAAAACCATCAGGTTCTACCTCCAGAAAAGTAAGAGAGAGTTGAATCACGAGAAGCCAGCAGTTTCTGGGCCCCAGAATAGCCAGAGGTCTTCATTCTTTTTCCTTTATCTGTCTCTGTGTCCCACCTCAGTACTTGAGTGTAAGAGCTGGAACCCCAGCAAATTGCCTCTTCTTCCTGTCTACTCATATGAGAGTTGGGTGTATTCTATCTCTTATTCATTCTCTGATTTGTAACATTGTCTTCCCCTCAAAGTTTAGAAGTTACTTTTAACAATGGTTGCTTTATTCTACAAACTAAGGTTAGCTTCTTTATTTGGGATTAAAGACCTATTCTAGGGCTGAGTAATGCCACAACTAGAATCAGTTGGGTTTTTTGTTTGTTTGTTTTTGTTGTTTGTTTGTTTTCAGTAAGTAACACAATCTCAAGGCTCACAGTGTGAATAAATATCTTGTGATAGGTATTTCTAGATTTGAAATTTAAAACTGCATGCACATCATCCCCTTATTGTTGGAACTGTTCAACATGAACATCTCCGTGTTGTTATAAAAAGAGGTAATACATAGTAATGGAGAATATTATGGTCTTTAAGAGACCTGAGCAGTTTTCACCAATGGAAGACAATGGATATATCAACCATGCCAAGGCAGGTCTTGTGTTGGGCTGCATGAGAATGGAATCCAGCATATATATATATATATATATATATGCGCACATGCATACACACACAAACATACACACACTTTTTTGGTTAAAGTTTTGTTATTCTTTTGTGCTTTTCTATTTTATTTTCTAGGTTTTTGAGTAATTTGTTGTTTTTTTAGGATTTAGTTTGTTTTTTGAGAAAGAACTTATATTTTGGTAGGTTGATAGCAGGAGAAGATCTGGAGAGACTTGGGAAAGTTAAAGATCCAAATATATTCAAATTTTAAAATATATTAAATATAATGAAATATACTATACAAACATAAAAAATCAATGAAATAAAATAAAGCGGGAGTTCAAAAGAGATAGAAGGAGAGAAAGAGAGAGAGAAACAGATACTTTGACTTTTCATTCTCTAAAAGCATGGTAGTTCTTATTATAGTACCCAGATGTCCAGCTGTAATTTACCATCTGGATGCTAATACTGAATGGCATGAATGGACTAACTTCCTTCTGCTCATGTCTCCTATACAGACTCCTTTATCTGTTTGCAGTCAAAGTTGTCCATTTGGATATAGGAAAACACCCATTGAAGGGAAACCATTCTGTTGTTATGATTGTATCCCATGTCCAGATGGAGAGATTGCAAATGAAACAGGTATTTTAAAGATGAATATGAATGTGGAAGTTTTTGGAAATGCTTCTGCATGTGGGAATTTTTGGAAATGTTTCTGAATGTGGAAATAATGCACCACAGTATAGGGATGAGTAACACAAAACCTAAAGACATAGTTATATTTATTTAGCTAACTCCTAATAGTTTAAAACAAGTTCTTGCTGAGTGGTGGTAACAAAGGTTTAAATCCCAAATCTCAGTATGTGGATCTCCAAGTTCAAGGCCATCCTGATCTATAGAGTGAGTTCCAGGACAGCCAGGGCTGCACAGAGAAACTCTGTCTTGAAAAACAAAACAAAAAATAAACAAAAATCTTGAGTTCAACCCAGAAATTTTTGTTTCTGTTGGTTGTTTGTTTATTGGTTGGTGGGTTGGTTTGCCCATATTGGTCTCAAACTCCTTGGCTCCTGCAATCCTCCAGGCTCAGCCTCCTGGATGACTAAGACTGCAGGAGTGTTCTGCAACTGGTCCAGCTTTGTCTTCTGCAAAACAGCACTGAGTTTAGTGTCTTTTCTTTGTACCCTGCTTTTCACTAACAGTTCTTTGCAGCTTTAGCAGTATTAATGAGTAAAGTTAGCACTCCCTATATACTGTAAATAGTTAGTGCTCTCGGTATAACCCAAACTATGAGATGCATTATAAAGTATGACCTTGTTTCATACTTACAGTAAATAGTAATGATAACCCACATTTCACTCACAAGGAAGTTAAATTTCAGAGAAACTAAATAAATTGCTATGATCATACAACCTAGAGAAAGCTGAGATAAAATACAGAGGAATTGTCAAATAAGAGAAACTGCTAAAAGCATTGTATCAGTGTGATATTGGTGGCATATACAGCACTTCTTTACTGAGATCCTGGGACCCTGGGACCCTGGGACCCTGAGTCCATGAGATCCTGGGATCATTTCCTATGGCGAATAGTACAACACCATAAATATGTGTTTATGACTAAATAAGTATTTGCCATATGATTTAAAAACTTTCTTGGTAATTACTTTAATTCTTGTGGGAGTTTTCATTTTGTATTCTCTGGTACTGTACACTAGCATGAGGCCACTGTACAATCAAGCACTGTGGGATCCCAAAGGATGAGTGATTTGCAGGGTTGTGAGTGATGTACAGGTCTGTGAGTGATGTGCAGGTCTGTGAGTGATGTGCAGGTCTGTGAGTGATGTGTAGGGCTGTGACTGATGTTCAGGAATGCTCTGCCTACTGTCCTCTGATTGTCCAGCTGTCACGTCTTCCTCAAGAGGATTTTAATTGCAAAGCCTTTCCAGAGCACAGCAGCAATACTTCCTACCAGCCTTTTATTTTATTTTATTTTATTTTATTTTATTTTATTTTATTTTTGTATCCTTACTTCACATCTAATATCTATTTCAAAACAGGTGTTTTGTCATGACCATTTTATTCTCCTGAATGAAAATTTTACTTACCAAAATCTATTTAAAATAATGTTCTTTGCTTTTTTGGTAGCAAAGTAGTGGTAGAACAGACTACTTCCTGAGTGCTGGTCTTGCAGACAAGCAGTACCAAGTCCTTGTTCTTTATACTTTTTGTTTAAATTAACTTTATATTGGTTCTTTGTGGATTTCGCACCATACCCTCCAATCCCACCCATCTTTCCATATCCTTGTGGCCATGCTCTTCCCTTGCAACCTCCACTGTCCCAAACAAACAAACAAACAAACCTTTTGCTGTGGAAGCTGTAATGCATTCCAATCAGTTCCATGGTACACCCATATGTCCACACATCTTTGTTTGCCAATATTCATTGTAATGACTTGTTGGGATGCTCTGAGCCTCTGGCTGCTGCTACTCTATCAAAACTGGAAGCTCACTGGGACTCCTCTCAGATATCCTGTTGTCCAGTGTCAGGAGTTCCTATAGTTTTGAATAAGTAGGACCAGCCCCTTCATGTACTCCAGCACTTTATAATGCAGTAGAGGTGAGGGTAAGCAAATTCAAAGCAGTGAATCTGGGCCTGAAAAGTATCTGAGATGGTAACCCACCAGCTTTCCTGCTTTCATGCCCTTGGGGCCAGCTCAAGAGCAAATCCTACTAGGAAGGTCAGCTCTACCCTGCTGAACAGGTAATGTTAAGGGCCCATTCTCCCAAGTGCTGCAGCTGGCGAGGGGTAAGACCAGTTCTCCCATTCTCACATCACAGGGCCTGCTCTCCTGCCTGTCATAGATGGCAAGGGACAAGGGAGGGTAGAAGGGAGTTTCTCCTTGGGCAGTACCACTGACCAGCAGATTTGGGGCAGGGCTGGCTCTGCCACACTCATGTCTTTGGGGCTAACTCATGTGCAACCCCCACACCCAGTGTCAGCTCTACTCTGCTGACCAGGCAAGGTTCATCGCCTGTTCTCCTGAGTGCTGCAGCAGGTAAAGGGTATGGACAGCTCTCCTGCTCGATGACCTTGAGGCTAACTCTCCTACCTGCTGTATTTGGGAAGGGGTAATGAGGAGGGCATCTCTCCCTCACCCATGTCACCTCCTGGAAGATAAGTGCTGGCCAGCTCTGCCGTTCTCATGCCCTTGCACCTGGCTCAGTTGTACCCCACACCCCAACACCAGGGTCAGCTCTATTGTGTTGCTCATAGGTAGAACAGTGCTCTCTCTCTCCTGAGTTCTGCAGCTGTTTATGGACAGAAGGGGGAGGGTATCTCTCCCTCATCCTACTCTACTGCAGAGACAGTAGGTAGGGCTATGCCTCCCATGGTGGGGATCATGACTGATCTGTTACTCCAGAGGTGTGCAGGGCCCACACTCCTGAGTAATACATCTGGCCAGGGATGGAGTCAGCTCTCCTGTTTTCATGTCCCCAGGGCCAGCTCTTCCACACTGTCTAGGTGAGGGATGGGGCTATTTCTTTACACCCCTCAGACATCAAGATACTCTAAGTGGCATGCCAAACCAGAATCATCAGCCTGGCCTTGGTAAAAGATTTCTTCTGCATCAGGACCTAAACAGAGTACCAGGTGGTAAAACCTTGTTCCTGATGGTTGTTTATCACTACCCTCCAGTCTCCAATTCTACCTAAATTCTGTGTGTCCATACCTTCTTTCTCTTTTTCTTGTCCAGTTTTCTACCACCTAATTGCTCCTGTTCATGGTGCCCTGGATCTCTTCGTGTCTAAAGTGGTCTCCAGAGTGATCTCAAGACCTGTTTCCTGCTCGTGCTTTATGGTGCCAGGAAAGCATTATCTCTGGCATGGTCTGCCCCCTCCCCAGCCCTGCACAGTGCTGGACTCATGGTTATCTCTCTGTCCCCAGGCTAGCTTCCTGTCCAGATCCAATGGGATCAGTCTGGTCGTCATTTTGTGCTTTTTCCTCATCAGGACTGTGAGGTTCAGTCCAAGAAACAGTTCTTTTAGTCTCTGGCTTACTCCTGGTCCTCGGAGCCATTGTACTTTCTGTAGTTCTGGACTGGTGGTCTCTCGAGCTCTCTATTTTCAGGGGCAGACTGTTAGGCTATTAATCATAGGTCAGAACACTGAAGGTCTTTTTTTTTTTTTGTCTCTCTCTTCTCTGCCACATCCTGATGCAGAAATGACACAGCAGCCACACTTGCAACCCTTCTAGGAGCTGGCCTTGCTCTGTTCTATGATGAACTGCAAATACCACCATTTTCTCAGAGAAGCAATATATTGATAGATAACAAGACAAGAAAATATATCTACCTCTGTGGAGCAATGGGCTATGCACAGACAGCCTAATCTCCAGTCAAGCTGAGGTCTGAACCCCGGTGAAACCCGTTGGGTGTTAATTCCCACCTTCATGGGATAGTAGGTGTTTCCTCATATCTCCTGGACCCCTGGCTCCTGTCGAAGTTGCTGCCCCTATAGACCCCACAGGAGAGTCTTGTGGCTTTCAGTCACCTACACAAAGTCCCAAGCTTCTGACCTTCAGGCTAGACTACTCTCAGGTACCTAACAACAACAAGATATCAAGCCCACTACAAGAGGGGCTGCTTGGCCTCTCCTCACATTCTTCAGCTTTTACATTTCTTTCTCTCCCTCTTACTAAGATTTTCCCTCTCTCTCTTTAAGCTTTCTGACTCTCTAGCCTTCTTTCTCTCTATGCTTTTCCCCCTTCTCTCCTCTTGGCCATGGCCAGTCTCTCTCTTTCTACCTTTTCTCTTTCCCCCTGCCTTTCTACAATAAAGCTCTAAAATCAAAGACTGTCTCTGTTCATCAAGTCCCGCTGTGCCTGGACGATGAGATAGGCCTTCTAACAAGCCACTAACAAGCCACTTCTAACCTCCGGATGGAAAGCCTTCCTGTGTTCCAGCCACAGACCAGACTTAGGACTCTCGCATGTGTGGGAACCTCTCTCCCTCTGCCCTCTTCCCAAATCTCTGGGCCTAGAGTGTCACCCTGGGGCCCTTATTCTGTTCTCAGCTCCTCTGCAGTATCCAGTGTATCCAGCGTGGGATACCAGAGACTGAGAACATGGTACTGAGGGCTGCCCCTTGTCCACCCCTTATCGTGTGGGGTCAGTGACTTCACACAGCCAGATGCCCACCTGGGGCTGCCTGGAAAGCATCCGGCAGTCTTCCCGTGTCTGCCTGCCCAGAGCACAGGAACTCTGGCCTTACACAGGCTCTCTCCCTCCCTCTTCTTCCACTATACCCACAGCCTCCATACCTCATACTTTCTAGGAATACCATCTCTTTAAAGTTCCTTTAGTTTTACCTAATATGCTGTGACAATCTTTCCCTCTTCACCTCATAGCAGTATTTTCTGTGCCATCAACAGAAGGCTTGGTGTTTCCCAGTATATGTGCTCGAATCTCTTTTTCTTCATATTCTTACATCTACCAAGTATTGAAGTACATTATCCTTGAACTTCAATACTTATACTTTTCATAATCTTGAATGATATTTTTATGTGCTATGTCTTAAAATACTAATTTTGAAAAAGCAATTTGCAATTTTGCAAGTTTCTATTTACTGTAAATAAGGAACTTTGGGGTGATATAATCCCCTAGTACTAAATAATTCTGAGAAAAATATTTCTCTCATTATCTTGCATTTAGCACATTTTGTGCTGGGAATACAACCCAAACCCTTATATATGTTAGGAATGTGCTCTAAATGGATACTCAGCTGTGTCCACAGGTCATGCATTTACCACTATAAAAATGTTTCATTGTGTGAACTAAATTCAATCTGGCTTACAATATACCTTTTTTATTGGATATTCAATGTTATCCCCTTTCCCAGTTAACCCCTTATCCCATTCTCCCTCCCCCTGTTTCTATAAGAGTGCTCCCAATCCACCCACCCACACCTACCTCACCGCCCTGGCATTCCCTTACACTGGGACATCAAGCCTTTAGAGGACTAAGAGCCTCTCCTCCCATTGATACCAGATAAGGCCATCCTCTGCCACATATGCAGCTGGAGCCATGGGTTGCTCAATGTGTACTCTTTGGTTGATGGCTTCGTTCCTGGGAGCTCAGGGGTGGGGGGTCTGTTTGGTGTATATTGTTCTTCCTATGGGGTTGCAAGCCTCTTATGCTATTTTCCTTAACTCCTCCACTGGGGTCACTGTGCTTAAGACAATGTTTAGCTGCAAGTATCCACATCTGTATTTGTCAGGCAGAGCCTCTCAGGAGACATCTATGTCAAGCTCCTGTCAGCAAGCACTTCTTGGCATCAGCAATAGTGTCTGAGTTTGGTGACTGTTTATGGGATGGATCCCTAGTTGTGGCTTTCTGTGGATGGCCTTTCCTTCAGTCTCTGCTCCATATTTTGTCCACTTATTTCCTTTAGTCAGGAGCAATTCTGGGTTAAAAATTTGGAGGTGAGTGGGTGACCCCATCCTTCAACAAAGGGCCTTGCCTAACCTCTGGATATCTTCTCTACAGGTTCTTTCTTCCCTTTGTTTGGTATTTCAGCTAATGTCATTCCCTTTGTGTTCTGGGAAACTCTTGCTTTCCTGGCATCTGGGACTTTGTGGTGGCTACCACCAGTTCCACATCTCCCATTGCTACACACCTCTGGTCAATTTTCTGACATTCTAACTATCATCCCTGTCTCCTCCCATACCTGATCCTGTCCCTATTTTCCCCTCCCCCTCAATAGATGCAAATTTGCATTCTATGTCCCACTGGCTTTACAGTGGCTGCGAATAGTTCATCATATGCTTTTTAGAACATTTCATCTATGCTCTTGTAGGAGTAAACCAGTTTTATTTTCTGTGTATCATTTTTCTTCAAACCACCAATGTCTAGCTACTTATATCAAATGATATATTCTTCAAAATTAAAGGGAAGAATGAGCTGAACTGATAATCAAGCACCTTGACTTTGAATCATGACTAAAA
This sequence comes from Mus musculus, assembly GCF_000001635.26. Classification (NCBI taxonomy): domain Eukaryota; kingdom Metazoa; phylum Chordata; class Mammalia; order Rodentia; family Muridae; genus Mus; species Mus musculus. The sequence continues at coordinate 123,739,753 of NC_000072.6, forward strand.
AGAATCCACTATCCCTGAAAACAACCTCTGTATGCCACTGGAAAAACCTGGTTTGAACCACTCTTTGAAGAGATAGTAACAGTACAGAATGATCAATACTTTACTGGTATGTTTAGAAACATTTTTGTGACTTATAAACTCACAAATGAATATGTGTGTGTTGTGTGTGTGTGTGTATGTGTGTGTGTGTGTGTGTGTGTGTGTATGTGTGTGTGTGTGTGTGTGTGTGTGTGTGTGTTTGTGTTTGTGTGTGCAATAACAGGAAAATTATATTAATAGCAGGATTCTTTACTCATATGTAATTTCTTCAGTCTTGCCAGGAAAGGCAAATCCATGTTCACTTTACTGTCCATAGTGACACCATCTCCTGCTGTTTCTTAGCTTCTCCTAGATGTCTCCTATCACCTTCCATAATAACAACCAAGAACTTGCAGGGATAAGAGCACCAGGATCACTGCAGTAGAGAAGGCAGAAAGGTCATAAGAGCCACAGAGATGATATCTATAGGGAAGCAGAATTTGTCAGACATGACAGGGTTAGTGATCACATAAACTCACAGAGGCATGCAGTAGATTAATCCACATCTAGCCTCACAAAATACCAGCATGGAGAGGGGACAGGATCACATACTCTCACCCCTCGCTTAAAGATATTAGCAGTTGATGGCTGCTGGAGTGAGAGAGTGAGGTTTGTTTGTTCGTTTTTTTTTCTTTTTTTATTAGATATTTTCTTCATTTACATTTCAAATGCTATCCCCTAAGCCCCCTATACCCTACCCCCCCCCCACCCTGCTTCCCAACCCACCCACTCTTGCTTCCTGGTCCAGGCATTCCCCTGTACTGGGGCATAATCTTCGCAAGACCAAGGGCCTCTCCTCCCACTGATGGCCAACTAGACCATCCTCTGCTACATATGCAACTAGAGACACAGCTGGTCCTTATAGAATGCCCATGTTATAGTAGATTGCCCTACAGTGATGTGAATATAGGCAGCATAAAGTGAACAATGATGGCTAACCAAAAAAAAAAAAATCAAGTAAAGTGGGGAGAAAAAATGTTGAAGGGGAGAGAGATGTATTTTCAGGGGGAAAATGGTGATAGATTTGATTTAAACACATGATATGCATGTATGTTATTCTCAAGTAATAAACAATTTTAATAAATTACGAGCATGAAAAGACAAATAGTAAAAGCTTCAAAATTCCTCTTTCTTAAAAGCTTAATTTTCTTTTTCCTTTACATATAATCAAATATAATATTCATGTTGTCTGATTTCCACTAAACATCATTTGTACATTTCTGATGTTCTCATATTGTTCAAGTCCACTAACTTTCTGAATATATTATATAGATATAATGTATCTGTATAATATACAATATATTATATTATATTTCTGAATACAGTGTACCTGTATTATACTACCATGAAAAAAAATAATTTATTCATCTATTGATTTCAATATTATGGCACAGTGACTATAACCAGGGACCTTTCCTTTAAAATTCAACAATTGTTCTGTAGAAGATATATGTCTCATATGTGTAGCTGGAGACTGATGGGTGGAATATAATAAACCAATCTGCCTCATTTTCAGATATGGATCAGTGCATCAAGTGTCCTGAAGATCAGTATCCAAATAAACAGAGGAATCAGTGTCTCCCTAAAATTATGGCCTTTTTGTCCCATGAAGATACTCTGGGAGCTCTTTTGGTCTGCACGGCCATTAGTTTATCTGCATTTGCAGCCATGATTTTAGGATTATTTATCCATTATCGGGATACACCCATTGTCAGAGCAAATAACAGAAATCTCAGTTATCTCCTCCTAGTTTCTCTGATGCTCTGTTTCTTTTGCTCATTAATATTCATTGGCCAACCTGGAACAGTCACTTGTGTCTTGAGACAAATGATTTTTGGGGTTGTATTTTCCATTGCTGTTTCTGCTATCTTGGCAAAGACCTTTATTGTAGTTGTGGCCTTCAAGTCCATCAAACCACGAAGCACCTTACAAATGTGGATAGTGACTCGACTCTCAATCACTATAGTCTGCTGTGGTTCCATCATTCAAGTGTGCATCTGTGCAGTCTGGCTGGGAACATATCCCCCTTTCCCTGATGTTGACATGCACTCAGAGTTTGGTCACATCATCCTCTGTTGTAATGAGGGGTCCACCCTTGCATTCTATTGTGTTCTGGGCTACTTGGGCTTTCTGGCCAGTCTCAGCTTGCTTATTGCTTTTCTGGTGAGAAGGCTACCTGACAGCTTCAATGAGGCAAAAACAATCACATTCAGCATGCTGGTTTTCTGCAGTGTGTGGATTTCTTTCATACCCACTTACCTGAGCTCCACAGGCAAAACCATGGTGGCTGTGGAAATATTTTGCATTCTGGCCTCCAGTGCTGGCTTACTGGGATGCATGTTTCTTCCCAAATGTTATGTGATCCTACTGAGGTCAGGTGACCACTCAAGAAAGAAGGTTTTTAAATAAATTCCTTCTTAAGACAAAGTAATTTATTGTGATTTGTGTAAAAATTAACCATATTGGAATATTCAAAAGAATATTGTGAAGTCAATGCATTTCACTAAACAATGGCATCTGACTCTGCAATCCTTGGAGCCAATTAGACACAGTGAACCAAGCCATCACAGGCTACATCGTTGCCTACTAGTGGTGACTTTTGGTGTGTCTACTCGATGTTCCTTTAAATCACAGTTTTTTCTTTTTTTTGAACAGAAGGTGACAGGACTGGGAAAGATTAAGTTTAAGAGTGAGAGTACCTCATTTGTGTGGAAACAAAAGAAACAGATGTTTAAAATGTGATTCTTCTTTGTTAGTCATACACAGGGTGACTGTATATTTAATAGAAGTTAATTTCAATGAAATCATGTTTTTAACAGAAATATCATGGTCTCTGTTTCTCCCTTCTGAAAGGCCTGACAAAGACATCAATATAGCATGTAAGTCTCACAGTCTTGGGAGTATTTTGTGCTCTTCTCTTTGCTCAGGTGCAACAACATGGATGAGAGCTTAGGAAGAGTCTCAGGGGAAACACAGACAGGTTTACCCTGAGGGTGTCCAAAACAATAGCAGATAGAGTCTCCAGAGAGAGAGGAAACAGCCTCTAAGGGTAGTGCATTTTCTATTAGAGTTAGGAGTTTCTAATTGTCTTTGCATAGTGATAGCTGACATCACTTATAGCCACTGGAATCTATTCTCAAGGTGGGAATGGATCTGATGGTAGATGTGGGCATGGAGGAGAGGTATAAGGCAATGGATTCAACAGAACATGGAGAATTATAGAATCATGCATCATAGACCATGAGAGTTTTCAGGTATTTTCTTTTATCTAGCTAAGGACGTATTTTAAACATGATTACCATATCATGCCCAAGTCAAACTCAAGTTGGAGTTTGTAACATTGTGAGAAATTACGGCTCAACCATGGCCAAAACCTGCACAGAAATGGCTCCATGGCCAAAGTGGTTTTTTTTAATTATGTTTTAGAAGAAGACTTCCTTGTGTCTTCTTTAGTCTTTAAATCAAGAATATGTTTACACACTGTAATGTTGGATTTGGTACTACTATAAGATCAAGAAACATTTAAGGTATTCTGAGTCTATTTTGTCTCTCAGATATTGCTTATCTTTCACTTATGTAAACCTATGTCATACTAGACTGAGTTCCTTTTATTTGGCCATAAAACCTCACAGAAGTTTCCATTGGAATCTGCTTTAATATTGGTATAATGAAGTTTATTCCAAATGTATTACTTGATGGGCATAGAAACACTTGTGTTAAAAGTGTGAAACTATATACTCATGGGGTCTTACCACTTTAAAGAAGAAGACACTCCTCTATGAACAGATGGCAGGCAGATTGACACCATGAGTATAAAGAAATCCATGTTTTCTAGAGCCAGTTTCTTTCTTAAAGCCTTGTACCATCATGTTGTAAACCAAACACAGCACTGACAGACAGATAAATACTTGAGGCATAGTTCCAGATGAATAGCAGAATCTCACATTCTGTTGTAGCTTATCTGAAAGATTAAATAACTATTAAGTAATTGAATGTGCAGACATTCAATTGTGTTGTAAATGGTCAAATTGTGGCAATCACTGTATGGTTAATGGAGACTATTCATTATCGAGTAATCTCTCCAAAACAGTACAAATTTACTGCTTGATTTTGACTTATAAGTTCATGGAGTAATAATGTATTAAACTCTCATAATTGTTTTAAAAAATTCTAATTATATAAACAATCATTTTGAACCACTTTCCTTAAGAAATATTGTAATGGTTCAAGCCCAGTTCTTTTCTTCTTCAAGCATGTTTCCTTCATTGCAGTACTCCGGAGGGAAGCCTCATTGTAAGCTTTGTGTTGATTTCTTTGCTCTGTCTTAAACAGTTATTTCCATTCCTACGTTATACATTTTATAATTTCCCATTTTTAGTCTTATGTAAATATGGCATACTTCGTGTATTCTCTGATTTACTGCTTTCCTTAAGCCTGCTTCAGGAGTTTACACATGTAGTGGTCTATTGTGTAGCTGTATTTAGTCTTCTCCACTGATGAGTATTACATCTCTGTGCATAGAATTATTTCAATGAGCACCAGATCCTCTTCATGATAGAAATTGGAACTTTTATCATTTACTTATTGCAAGTGAAGATTCTTCTAGTTCTAGGTTAGTCTACTGGTATGTACGCATACGGATTATCTAGAATTTCACTTTATAATCTTTGTTGGAATGAGAAATGATAATGTGTCAGTACCTACCAAATTATTTTCTAAATTATATTTGTATGGTTAGGGCCTTAATACAGTTTCTAAAAGTTGCAATCTGTACAAATTACTTATTGTTTGTCACTCTTACCTTTTATTAACTTGTGATAAGAAAATTATATTTCATTTTGTATTAGCTTACACTGAACTGATGAGTAATCAGATATCAATCCATGCTTTTTGGGAAAGTCACACAGTGATATAGAAATAGTTTTCTTTTTTCAGCCCATCTAGCCTTTTCTGGACTTCCTCAATATCTCAATTAATGTTCTCTTTTCATGGCTGTTCTGGCTTAATCCTTTAACATTTTCTTCTCCTTGGTCTCTATCTGCTGTCTCACAGGATGTAAAAATAAATAGTATTATTCAATGCTTAACTTCTCTTAAATTCTACTTTAAATTTTATTTGAGGGAAAGAGCATATGATTATCTCTATGAATAACTTTAGCCTCCAAGTTTCTTAATACGGTTCTGTATTGATTCTTAATAAAGTTTTTGAAAAAATATGACCTGGTGTTTTCAGAAGTCATCTTCTATCTTAGTGGGAAGCTTTTTGAATTTCTGTTAGAGTTCAAGTACAGGGCACATATGCTCTGTACTTCCATTGCTCCTTAGCACTGAATTAGAGACAGGAACCATTGCATCCTTTGTCTTTTTAAAACATCTTCATATACATACATACTCCATGTTGAACACATCTAACTTTCCCCTCTGTTCAGTCCTCTAGTTTTCTGGGCCAGATTGCTCTCTATGATGTTTAGGTCTTATCATTACAATTTACAATTACAAAAATATTAATTTGCATACAGTACTAATACTTATATTTTAATATTAATTTTATTGTAATGTTGCTTGTTCTAGTAGTGTGAAGGATGTCATGGAATTTGTATTGAGTTACACAGAAGCTGTAGATTTCTTTTGGTACAATAATTGTTTTTTCAATAGTATGCCCTCCAATACATGAGTGTAACAGGTCTTTCCACACTTTGGTGCCTTCTTTAATTTTTTTTAATGCTTTAAAGTATTTATTATAGAAGTCTTTCACTTTCTTGGTTAGTTTCAGTCAAAGATATGTGTTTTTGGAAATTTATTTTTTAGGAATGTTTTCTTAATTCATTTCTCAGTGTATTTGTTATTGGTTAAAAAGAATATAATTTTTTAAAATATCATGTTTGTGTCTTGATAATTTGCTGGACTTTTTAGAAAATCTAAATGGGGTAGAGTTTTAGGATTTGGCATTTAGACAATCATGACATCTGCAAATGAGGACATGCTGGCCTCTAACTCACCTGTTTGTATTCCTTTTATTGTTTTCTCTTGTCTTATTCATAAAGCTTCATGATCAATAGGAGCAGAGAATACAGACACCTGTTTGTTTATTCCTGATTTTATGAGAAATGCTTGAAGTTCCCACCATTCTCTATGATCTATAGATAATTAGCTTTATATTTATTATTCTTAGCCTTTATTTTGTTGAGGATTTTTTCCTTCTCTTTTGAGTTTCTTCAGTGCTTTTACCATGAAGGAGTGCTTCAATTTTATCACATCCTTTATTATTTTTATTTAATTAGTTGTTTGTGGGATTTCTGTGCATGAGTTCAAGTACTCCACTTCTTGGGGATCTGACACACTCTTCTCACCTCTTTGGGAACTAGACAAGGGATAGGCAAAACATACAAACATACATACATACATACAGACAGACAAACAGACCGGCGGACAGATATATATACACAAGTAAAATAAAAATGAATTAAGATCAGCAAGAAAAAAATCAAGGCATGGTAGTACCCATATTTTACCCCAGCACTTGGGAAGAAGAGATATATTGGTCTCTATAAATTCATGGCCAGCCTAGTCTACATACTGAGTTCTAGGACAGCCAAAGCTGCATGTAAGACAGTGTGCAATATTTGGGCATCACCCACATTTTCTCATAGCTTTTTCTCAGTTTATTTCCTGCTATGTAGCAGACAAGAACAGTGTGGAGACTGCTTGCTTGAAAGCTTATTAATGTGTTTTTTTTTAAAGGAGAAAAAAACATTTTTGAGTCAATGTATTGCCATAATGAGTATCTTTGGCTAGCCCTGATCTCACTATGTAGACCAAGCTGGCCTTAAACTCACTGATACCTGCCTCCCACTGTCTCCAAAGTTCTGGAATGAAGGCATTTATTATGAAGAAAGAAAATACCTAGAAGCATAGTAATTGTAAAAGAAATCACAGAATTACATGTGTTGATAAATAATACAAAAGTTCATCTGGAAAATCTAACATAAATCATGATAAGACAATCAGTAATGGGATCCAAATTATAAAAAAAAGTCAAATTATCTATATGTGCAGACAATATGACAATATAAAATAGGGACTCCAAATATTCTCTGAGAGAACAGATTCAGCTGATAAACAGCTCCAGCAAAGTGGCTAGAAACACAGTTAACTCTATTGGATGTAGAATTGGTGAAAATCTTTTCCAAATCTGTTGGTGCCCTTTTTGTCTTATTGAAAGTATCCTTTGCCTTACAGAAGTTTGCTATTTTATGAAGTCTCACTTGTCAATTCTTGATTTTACATCGCAAGCTATTGGTGTTCTGTTCAGGAATTTTTCCCTTGTGCACCTATGTTTGAGGCTAATATCCGATATATGCAAAGAATTCAAGAGGTTAGACTGCAGAGAAACAAATAACCCTATGAAAAATAGGATATGGAGCTAAACAAAGAATTCTCAACTGTGGAATACTAAATGGATAAGAAGCACCTAAAAAAAAAAAGTTCAACATCCGTCATCAGGGAAGTGCAAATCAAAACAACCGTGAGATTCAACCTCACACCAGTCAGAACAGCCAAGATCAGAAACTCAGGTGAAAGCAGATGCTGGAGAGGATGTGGAGAAAGAGGAACACTCCTCCATTGCTGGTGGGATTGCAAGCTGGGACAACCAATCTGGAAATCAGTTTGGTGATTCCTCAGAAAATTGGACATAGTACTACCTGAGGACCCAGCTGTATCACTCCTGGTCATATACCAAGAAGATGGTCCAGCATGTAATAAGGACACACACTCCACTATGTTCATAGCAGCCTTATTTAGAATAGCCAGAAGCTGGAAAGAACCCAGATGCCCCTCAACAGAGGAATGGATACAGAAAATGTGGTACATTTACACAATGGAGTACTGCTCAGCTATTAAAAAGAATGAATTTATGAAATTCCTAGGCAAATGGATGGACCTGGAGGGCATCATCCTGAGTGAGGTAACCCAATCACAAAAGAACTCAAATGATATGTACTCACTGATAAGTGGATATTAGCCCAGAAACTTAGAATGCCCAAGATATAAGATACAATTTGTGAAACACATGAAGCTCGGGAAGAACGAAGACCAAAGTGTGAACACTTTGCCCCTTCTTAGAATTGGGAACAAACACCCATGGAAGGAGTTATAGAGACAAAGTTTGGAGCTGAGACAAAAGGATGGACCATCTAGAGACTGCCATATCCAGAGATTCATCCCATAATCAGCCTCCAAATGCTGACACCATTGCATACACTAGCAAGATTTTGCTGAAAGGACCCAGATATAGCTGTCTCTTGTGAGACTATGCTGGGGCCTAGCAAACACAGAAGTGGATGCTCACAGTCAGCTATTGGATGGACCACAGGGCCCCCAATGGAGGAGCTAGAGAAAGTACCCAAGGAGCTAAAGGGATCTGCAACCCTATAGATGGAACAACAATATGAACTAACCAGTACCCCCAGAGCTCGTGTCTTGTTCCCATTTCTAAGAAGGGGCAAAGTGTCCACACTTTGGTCTTCGTTCTTCCCGAGCTTCATGCGTTTAGCAAATTGTATCTTATATCTTGGGTATCCTAAGTTTCTGGGCTAATATCCACTTATCAGTGAGTACATATTGTGCGAGTTCCTTTGTGATTGGGTTACCTCACTCAGGATGATGCCCTCCAGGTCCATCCATTTCCTTAGGAATTTCATAAATTCATTCTTTTTAAAAGAAAGTAAACATCCAAGGATGTGGTGAAAACACAGATATGCAGGGACAGAGATGAAACAGAGATGAGGGGAATTGCCAACCAACGACTTCCAAATTGAGACCAATCCCATAGGCAAGCACCAACCATGACATTATTAATGGTATTCCTTTATGAATGCAGACAGGAACCTAACACAACTGTCCTCTGAGTGACTCCACCCAGCAACTAATTGAAAGAGATTCATAAACTCATAGCAAAACATAAGCTGAACCTTGGGGAATCTTATGGAAGAGTTGACAGAAAGATTGAAGAACACAAATAGGATAGGTTCTCCATAGGAAGAACATAGTAGTCCACTAATCTGGAGCATTGGAGGTCCCAGAGACTGAATCACTATGCAGAGTGAGCATGGGTTTGGACCTAGGCTGCCTGCACAAGTGTAGCCAATAAGCATCCTGGTCTTCAACAAATGGAGCAGGGTCTATCCCTGAGACTGTTACCTTCCTGCCTGCCTGTGGATCCTGTGCCACTAATGTATGACTTATTCTGTCCTCAGTGAGAAAGTATCTGCATAGTCCCACAGCAAAGTTGGGGAAGTTCTTGGTGTGTTGACTCACAATGTGTGGCTTCCCCTTCTTAAAGGAGGAGGAGGTGGAATGGAAAAAGGACTTGCATGAAGGGGAACTGGGAGGAGAGGAAGGGCTAATATTGGGATGTAAAGTGAATAAATAAAGAAAGTTAATAGAAAACATTTTATCTAGTCATTTACTATATATATATATATATATATATATATATATATATATATATATATATTATACACCTATGTATTTATGTACTATTTAGCATTAATATTAGAATTAATATCTGCTGTTTATATAAAAATGCTTAGAACTGATTGTCCAACTCACAGAGATGGTATGTTCTGTGCTATTGTTAACTTTTTGTGTGTGAACACACTGAAAGAGATGATGGCTTTCCATCAGTGGATGGCACACTACCTTCAGGTCATTTTGCAACACTCAAACTAGGTCTGCACTTGTGCATGTGCACAACAGGCTTGCATTAAACAAGACCTCAAAGAAGACAAGAACTTATTTTCACTTTAGTTTATCCTGAGAAAACTTTCCATCCTTTAAAAACAATGCTACCTATGCTAATGTTTGTTAATGAATAAAAAATATTCAGTATTCTTCACGTTACAATTTCCATATACATTTCCAGTAGACATCATGAGAAAGTTGCTACCTATGTATAATACACACAGAGACACACAAGCACACACACACACACACATACACATGTACACACAGAGTCTTTCTCTCTCTCACACATACACACACACACACACATGTACACACAGAGTCTCTCTCTCTCTCTCTCATACACACACACACACACACACACACACCATTTCCCCTGTTTCGCACTTTGTATCGCGTGTATCCTTCCATCACTGTCTCTAAACTCCTTCAGCACCATATGATTCCACATGGTTCTGCTTTACTTTTGTGCAACTTGTAGTGTCTCCAGGTTACAAACTCACAACGAAATATTCAGAGCTACGATGCAAAAGGAAGAGAGAAATCGTGTTGCTTTGGCCTCTCTGGGTCTTGGTTTCCTTGATAAATATAATATTTTCTAGTTACATCCATTTATCTGCATTTGTTTTCTTTCTATTGTCTCCTAGCTAATGCCAGTTCCTCTCTGAAGTACAGTATTTTCTGTAGAGTTCATTTGGTGGATATACATTCTTTTCCCTGCTTATACTGTGGAAAGGTTTTTTTGTTTTTTCTTCTTTCTCCTTCAACTATGGCAGTCAGTTTCCTGTGTACAGTTAGATTGGCATGCATAGTTCCTTATTCAAATCTTTATATTTCTTTCTCTCATACAATATTTCCTGACCACAGCATCACCTCTAGTACCACCTAGTACCCTGCATACCTCCCTTCTCTTCCATTTATACTTGCTGATGTTTTTCTCCTAAGAGCAGGCCTCCCAGGGCATCAACTCAATACTACAGAAGAAGATTGAATAAGACATAATCCTCCCAGTCAGGGTGGACAAGGCAACCTGGTAGGAGGAAAAAGCAGGCAACAGAGTCAGAGACACCACCATTCCCATTTCAACAATTAGGTAAAATCTTTTTAACAGACTACTGTCTTCTAACATCCACAACAGCTAAGAATGTCATCAAATAACATCGGAAATCTGTTTTTTTAAAACCTGAATTTTACATCTTTTGCTCTAACATGTCTACCTTGTTTTGCTACTAATATATTTGACAATTACCTTAATCTATGCTTTGTTGGTGGTGTGTTATATAACTGTAAAAGTTCATATCCTCCATTCCATGTAGAAATACATTATTTTAGGGTAACATGAATTCATGGTCCTAAGGTACAGTCACTCATATATGGATCATAATAAACTGCTTCTTATTCCCTTTGAGAGAAAAGATAGTTTACCTTGAAAGTTTCTATTCTGGTTTTAAGATACATTATAGAACCATAGTCACTAAAACAGCATGTCACTGGCATAAAAGCAGATACTGAAATTAATGGAACATAAAAGAAGATCCAAATATGGAGATACAGAACTACAGCTACCTGATATTTGGCAGATACATAAACAATACTTACTGGAGAAAATGCAGCTTTTTATTAACTGATCTTAAAAAACAGAATATCCATATATTGAAGAATTAAGCTAGATACATATCTCTAAATCTAAAAAAAAAAAAGTCAGTTTTAAACGGATCAGAGTCTGCAACTTATAACTTGACACTTGCAAATTGCTACAACAGGAACTAAGTAGAATTTCAACAGATAGGCTGCCTTTCAAGATGTGAGTTCACACACCTATACCTAGGCAAACCCTTAGAGTTTTTGTTTTTCCATCATTTATATCTAATGCTTAAAGTTTTAGGTAAAGGGAAAGTGTAGTTTTCACTAGTAGATGAAAAGGCCATGGATGAATCCTTGAGGGCAGGCTGCTGTTCCCTGAAGCTAAGAATGTCATCAGATAACACTGGAAACCTGCCCCAGGATTATCTCTACTTTGCTCTAAAAGGTCCTACCAATATATTTGAAAAATGACTTGATTTGATTCACAGTTTGGTGTTTTTATCCTTGCTATGCTAATTTACATTTAATTACTTCCACGTAGAGATGTATATATTATCTGAGGACAATATGAATTCATACCTATAAAGGTGGATAAATATAAGAGAAAGGTGTACACAAATACATTTAGTTTCACAAGACACCAGATTATTCAGAAATAAAGAAATGAAAATCTAGATTTTGCTAAGTCTGAAGAAGAGGTACATTATCCTGGGGGAGGGGAGCAAAAATGTGCAATTCATGAAATCAAACACAACCTACTGCTAAGAAAGTAGGGGAACTTATAAGGCCTGTGTAGTCTTCTTTCAGGGATAGAGCCATTGAAACCTGAGAGTCTTGATGGGAAAATGGGGGGCAGGCTCATGGTTATGGCTTCTTTTAGTGAAGAAAGGTAGGTAAAAGGCAGGCATGTCCTCCTTGCTTTTGATACTTTCTGATTTTCCAAGGTGCCACATTGGTATTTTTAAATTATTATTATCCTTTTTTTTTAAATCTTATTCACCTTATATCCTGCTCACTGCCCTCGTCGGGGTGACCCCCTCCCACAATCCTTGCCCTATCCCTTCTGCTCTGAAAGAGTATGCCCTCATGATGCTTCAAATCTCTGAGATGCTAGGCATATCCTCTCCCTCTGAGGCCAGATGAGGCAACCCGTCTTGAAGAACATATTCAGGAGACAGGCAACAATTTTTGGGATAGCTCCCACTCTATTTGTTTGGGACCTACATGAAGCCCAAGCTGTACATCTGTTAAATATGTTCAGAGATCCTTAGATTCAGCCCCTTTATGATCTTTGATTGTGGTTCAGATTCTGAAAGCCCCATGGGGCCAGGTCAGTTGATTCTGTTTGTCTTCCTGTGAAGTTCCTTTCCCTGTAGGGGCCTCAATCTTTCATTCTATTATTCCATAAGAGTCCCAAACTTCATCTTCTGTTTGTCTGTGGGTGTCTTCCTCTATCTGAGTCAGTTGGTGGGTGGGGCCTCTCATAGGACACCCATGCTAGACTCCTGTCTGCAAATATAAGAGTATCATTAATGTTTTCAGGGATTAGTGCTTGTCTGTTGGATGGATATCAAGTTGTGCTAGTTAGTGGTTGGCCATTCTCTCAGTCTCTGCTCCATCAAGAATCCCTGCGTTTCTTGTAGACTGGATAAATATTTGGGTTGGTGTTTGTGGGTGGCTATGTGTCCCTAGCATTCCACCAGGGTTCCTGCCTGGCCACATGAGTCAGCATCCCCAGGGTCCATATACATAATGCTATGAGAAACAACTAAAGACGCTGCCCACTTACTCTTTGATGCCTCCCCTAATTCAGGTCACTTTCTCTTCCTGGAGATGCGTTCTTTGCCCCCCTTCTTTTTCATCTAGAATTCCATTCATTTTCATGGCCATCATGACATCCACTCTGCCCATCTTCACACCTGCCTCCAAACCACCCAACTCCCCTTCATGTCCCCTATCCCACACAGTTCCTTCCTGCCTTCGGCCTTCCACTACTATTCCATCCCTGGTTCCAAGGGAGCCACAAGCATCCTTGCTTGTGGCCTCCTTCCTGTCAATCTCCTTGGATTGGTTGCATGTAGCATGGACATCATTATCTTATAGCTAATATATACTTTTAAATGAATATATATCATTCATGTCATTTGGGGACTGAGTTACCTCACTCTATGTGATATTCTCAATATACATCCATCTACCTGCATAATTCATGGTGTCTTTGTTTTCCTTTTTTTTTAATTGGTTATTTTATTTATTTATATTTCAGATGTTATATCCTTTCCTTGTTTCCCCTCTGCAAACCCCCATACCATCCCCCATTACCCTACCTCTATGAGGATGCTTCCCCCAACATACCCACTCCTGCTTCACAGCCCTAGCATTCTTCTACAGTGAGACATCAGTCCTTCACAGGACCAAGGGCCTCCCCTCCCATTAGTGCCAGATAAAGCCCCTTCAGCTCCCTCAGTCCTTCCCCCTATTTCCTGCATTTAGGTCCCTGTGCTCAGTCCAATATTTGGCTCTGAGCATCTGCATCTGTATTGGTCAGGATCTGGTAGAGCCACAAAGGAGAAAGCTGTATCAGGCTCCTGTCAGCAAACACATCTTAGCCTCAGCAATAGTGTCCAGGTTTGGTGTTTGCATGTGGGATGGATCCCCAGTTGGGACTGTTTCTTGATGGCCTTTCTTTCAGACTCTGCTCCACTCTTTGTCTCTGTATTTTCTTTATATAGGAGCAGTTCTGGGTTCAAATTTTGGAGATGGGTGTGTGGTCCCATTCCTCAACTGGAGAGCCATGCCTAACATCTGGATAAGATGTCTGATCTCTACAGGATCTCCCTCCCCTTTGTGGGGTATTTCAGCTAATTTCATCCCCGTGGGTTCCTCTTGCTTTCCTGGCATCTGGGACTTTCTGGTTGCTACCCCCAGTTCTCTATCCACGAATCGGTATCTCAGTGCAATTTTCTGATCATCTGTACACCTTCTCCAACTCCTCCCATACCTGATTATTTCCCTCTTTTCACCTCCCCCTCTGTTACACCCAAGTCCCTCTCACCATCTACTTCCCTTGATTATTTTGTCCCCATCTACGTAGGACTGAAACATCCATACTTTGGTCTTGCTCTTGAACTTCATGTGGTCTATAAGTTGAATCATGGATATGCCATACTCTTTGCCTAATATCCACTTATCAGTGAGTACACACACCATGAATGTTCTTTTCTGACTGAGTTATCTAACTCAGGATGATATTTTCCAGATCCATCCATTTGCCTGTTCTTAAACGCGTTCTCACGACCGGCCAGAAAGAACGACGCTGCAACAGGATCCTTCTGCACACGTTTATTCAGTCCTGTTTCTTCTTGTTTATATCTCCCTTGTTTATATCTCCCTTGTTTTTTTTATCTCCCTTGTTTTTATATCTCCCCTGAACCCTGGGCCTCTCACTCTTTTATACTCTCTCTCATCCACGCACCGCAGGCCACGCCCCCTCGCCAGTCCTGAGGCTTCAGCTAATCAGGGCAGCAGGGGCAAATCTCCACCAAATTGGATTCACCTGTATCCTGGTACACCTGCGCAGCACTCAAGATGTTTGTGTCTTATATGAGGAAGTCAGGTGCAAGTCATATGACTTAGCTGCAGTCCCTGGCGCCTTTGGGACTGCCGCCACACCCGCTCCCCACAGCCTGTGAATTTCATGAATTCATCGTTTTTAATAGCTGATAGTACTCCACTGCATAAATATACCACATTTTCTGTATCCATTCCTCATTTGAGGGACATTTGGATTCTTTTTTTTTTAAAGGTCTCATGAAAATTTTTATTTATAGTAATACATCTTGGGTATATTTATAATATTTATGAATATCGATTATAATTATCCACTTTCCCTTTTTTCTTTTTTTTTCCATTTTTTTTTAGGTATTTAGCTCATTTACATTTCCAATGCTATACCAAAAGTCCCCCATACCCACCCACCCCCAATCCCCTACCCACCCACTCCCCCTTTTTGGCCCTGGCGTTCCCCTGTACTGGGGCATATAAAGTTTGCGTGTCCAATGGGCCTCTCTTAACAGTGATGGCCGACTAGGCCATCTTTTGATACATATGCAGCTAGAGTCAAGAGCTCCGGGGTACTGGTTAGTTCATAATGTTGTTCCGCCTATAGGGTTGCAGATCCCTTTAGCTCCTTGGCTACTTTCTCTAGCTCCTCCATTGGGAGCCCTGTGATCCATCCATTAGCTGACTGTGAGCATCCACTTCTGTGTTTGCTAGGCCCCGGCATAGTCTCACAAGAGACAGCTACATCTGGGTCCTTTCGATAAAATCTTGCTAGTGTATGCAATGGAGTCAGCGTTTGGATGCTGATTATGGGGTGGATCCCTAGATATGGAAGTCTCTACATGGACCATCCTTTCATCTCAGCTCCAAACTTTGTCTCTGTAACTCATTCCAAGGGTGTTTTGTTCCCACTTCTAAGGAGGGGCATAGTGTCCACACTTCAGTCTTCATTTTTCTTGAGTTTCATGTGTTTAGGAAATTGTATCTTATATCTTGGGTATCCTAGGTTTTGGGCTAATATCCACTTATCAGTGAATACATATTGTGTGAGTTCCTTTGTGAATATGTTACCTCACTCAGGATGATGCCCTCCAGGTCGATCCATTTGGCTAGGAATTTCATAAATTCATTCTTTTTAATAGCTGAGTAGTACTCCATTGTGTAGATGTACCACATTTTCTGTATCCATTCCTCTGTTAAGGGGCATCTGGGTTCTTTCCAGCTTCTGGCTATTATAAATAAGGCTGCTATGAACATAGTGGAGCATGTGTCCTTCTTACCAGTTGGGGCATCTTCTGGATATATGCCCAGGAGAGGTATTGCTGGAATTCCGGTAGTACTATGTCCAATTTCCTGAGGAACCGCCAGACTGATTTCCAGAGTGGTTGTACAAGCCTGCAATCCCACCAACAATGGAGAAGTGTTCCTCTTTCTCCACATCCACGCCAGCATCTGCTGTCACCTGAATTTTTGATCTTAGCCATTCTGACTGGTGTGAGATGGAATCTCAGGGTTATTTTGATTTGCATTTCCCTGATGATTAAGGATGTTGAGCATTTTTTCAAGTGCTTCTCTGCCATTCGGTATTCCTCAGGTGAGAATTCTTTGTTCAGTTCTGAGCCCCATTTTTTAATGAGGTTATTTGATTTTCTGAAGTCCACCTTCTTGAGTTCTTTTTTTTTTTCCATTTTTTATTAGGTATTTCGCTCATTTACATTTGCAATGCTATACCAAAAGTCCCCCATAGCCACCCACCCCCTCTCCCCTACCCACCCACTCCCCTTTTATGGCCCTGGCGTTCCCCTGTACTGGGGCATATAAAGTTTGCGTGTCCAATGGGCCTCTCTTTCCAGTGATGGCCGACTAGGCCATCTTTTGATACATATGCAGCTAGAGTCAAGAGCTCCGGGGTACTGGTTAGTTCATAATGTTGTTCCACCTATAGGGTTGCAGATCCCTTTAGCTTCTTTGGTACTTTCTCTAGCTCCTTCATTGGGGGCCATGTGATCCATCCAATAGCCGACTGTGAGCATCCACTTCTATGTTTGCTAGGCCCAGGCATACTCTGACAAGAGACAGCTATATCAGGGTCCTTTCAGCATAATCTTGCTAGTGTATGCAATGGTGTCAGCATTTGGAAGCTGATTATGGGATGGATCCCCGGATATGCTAGTATCTACATGGTCCATCCTTTTATCTCAGCTCCAAACTTTGTCTCTGTAACTCCTTCCAAGGGTGTTTTGTTCCCTCTTCTAAGGAGGGGCATAGTGTTCACACTTCAGTCTTCATTTTTCTTGAGTTTCATGTTTTAGGAAATTGTATCTTATATCTTGGGTATCCTAGGTTTTGGACTAATATCCACTTATCAGTGAATACATATTGTGTGAGTTCCTTTGTGAATGTGTTACCTCACTCAGGATGATGCCCTCCAGGTCGATCCATTTGGATAGGAATTTCATAAATTCATTCTTTTTAATAGCTGAGTAGTACTCCATTGTGTAGATGTACCACATTTTCTGTATCCATTCCTCTGTTGAGGGGCATCTGGGTTCCTTCCAGCTTCTGGCTATTATAAATAAGGCTGCTATGAACATAGTGGAGCATGTGTCCTTCTTACCAGTTGGGGCATCTTCTGGATATATGCCCAGGAGAGGTATTGCTGGATCCTCCGGTAGTACTATATCCAGTTTTCTGAGGAACCGCCAGACTGATTTCCAGAGTGGTTGTACAAGCCTGCAATCCCACCAACAATGGAGGAGTGTTCCTCTTTCTCCACATCCACTCCAGCATCTGCTGTCACCTGAATTTTTGATCTTAGCCATTCTGACTGGTGTGAGGTGGAATCTCAGGGTTGTTTTGATTTGCATTTCCCTGATGATTAAGGATGTTGAGCATTTTTTCAGGTGCTTCTCTGCCATTCGATATTCCTCAGGTGAGAATTCTTTGTTCAGTTCTGAGCCCCATTTTTTAATGAGGTTATTTGATTTTCTGAAGTCCACCTTCTTGAGTTCTTTATATATGTTGGATATTAGTCCCCTATCTGATTTAGGATAGGTAAAGATCCTTTCCCAATCTGTTGGTGGTCTTTTTGTCTTATGGACGGTGTCTTTTGCCTTGCAGAAACTTTGGAGTTTCATTAG
Organism: Mus musculus; assembly: GCF_000001635.26. Taxonomy (NCBI): domain Eukaryota; kingdom Metazoa; phylum Chordata; class Mammalia; order Rodentia; family Muridae; genus Mus; species Mus musculus. The sequence goes on from NC_000072.6 coordinate 123,757,859, forward strand.
GTCCCATTTGTCAATTCTCGATCTTACAGCACAAGCCATTGCTGTTCTGTTCAGGAATTTTTCCCCTGTGCCCATATCTTCAAGGCTTTTCCCCACTTTCTCCTCTATAAGTTTCAGTGTCTCTGGTTTTATGTGAAGTTCCTTGATCCACTTAGATTTGACCTTAGTACAAGGAGATAAGTATGGATCGATGCGCATTCTTCTACATGATAACAACCAGTTGTGCCAGCACCAATTGTTGAAAATGCTGTCTTTCTTCCACTGGATGGTTTTAGCTCCCTTGTCGAAGATCAAGTGACCATAGGTGTGTGGGTTCATTTCTGGGTCTTCAATTCTATTCCATTGGTCTACTGGTCTGTCTCTATACCAGTACCATGCAGTTTTTATCACAATTGCTCTGTAGTAAAGCTTTAGGTTAGGCGTGGTGATTCCACCAGAGGTTCTTTTATCCTTGAGAAGACTTTTTGCTATCCTAGGTTTTTTGTTATTCCAGAAAATTTGCAAATTGCTCCTTCTAATTCGTTGAAGAATTGAGTTGGAATTTTGATGGGGATTGCATTGAATCTGTAGATTGCTTTTGGCAAGATAGCCATTTTTACAATGTTGATCCTGCCAATCCATGAGAATGGGAGATCTTTCCATCTTCTGAGATCTTCTTTAATTTCTTTCTTCAGAGATTTGAAGTTTTTATCATACAGATCTTTCACTTCCTTAGTTAAAGTCACGCCAAGATATTTTATATTATTTGTGACTATTGAGAAGGGTGTTGTTTCCCTAATTTCTTTCTCAGCCTGTTTATTCTTTGTATAGAGAAAAGCCATTGACTTGTTTGAGTTTATTTTATATCCAGCTACTTCACCGAAGCTGTTTATCAGGTTTAGGAGTTCTCTAGTAGAATTTTTACGGTCACTTATATATACTATCATATCATCTGCAAAAAGTGATATTTTGACTTCCTCTTTTCCAATTTGTATCCCCTTGATCTCCTTTTGTTGTCGAATTGCTCTGGCTAATACTTCAAGTACTATGTTGAAAAGGTAGGGAGAAAGTGGGCAGCCTTGTCTAGTCCCTGATTTAGTGGGATTGCTTCCAGCTTCTCTCCATTTACTTTGATGTTGGCTACTGGTTTGCTGTAGATTGCTTTTATCATGTTAAGGTATGGGCCTTGAATTCCTGATCTTTCCAAAACTTTTATCATGAATGGGTGTTGAATCTTGTCAAATGCTTTTTCTGCATCTAACGAGATGATCATGTGGTTTTTGTCTTTGAGTTTGTTTATATAATGGATTACATTGATGGATTTTCATATATTAAACCATCCCTGCATCCCTGGAATAAAACCTACTTGGTCAGGATGGATGATTGCTTTAATGTGTTCTTGGATTCGGTTAGCGAGAATTTTATTGAGGATTTTTGCATCGATATTCATAAGAGAAATTGGTCTGAAGTCCTCTATCTTTGTTGGGTCTTTCTGTGGTTTAGGTATCAGAGTAATAGTGGCTTCATAAAATGAGTTGGGTAGAGTACCTTCTACTTCTATTTTGTGAAATAGTTTGTGCAGAACTGGAATTAGATCTTCTTTGAAGGTCTGATAGAACTCTGCACTAAACCCGTCTGGTCCTGGGCTTTTTTTGGCTGGGAGACTATTGATAACTGCTTCTATTTCTTTAGGTGATATGGGACTTTTTAGATGGTCAACTTGATCCTGATTCAACTTTGGTACCTGGTATCTGTCCAGAAATATGTCCATTTCGTCCAGGTTTTCCAGTTTTGTTGAGTATAGCCTTTTGTAGAAGGATCTGATGGTGTTTTGGATTTCTTCAGGATCTGTTGTTATGTCTCCCTTTTCATTTCTGATTTTGTTAATTAGGATTTTGTCCCTGTGCCCTTTAGTGAGTCTAGCTAAGGGTTTATCTATCTTGTTGATTTTTTCAAAGAACCAACTCCTCGTTTGGTTAATTCTTTGAATAGTTCTTCTTGTTTCCACTTGTTTGATTTCACCCCTGAGTTTGATTATTTCCTGCCGTCTACTCCTCTTGGGTGGATTTGCTTCCTTTTTTTTCTAGAGCTTTTAGATGTGTTGTCAAGCTGCTAGTATGTGCTCTCTCCCGTTTCTTCTTGGAGGCACTCAGAGCTATGAGTTTCCCTCTTAGAAATGCTTTCATTGTGTCCCATAGGTTTCAGTACGTTGTGGCTTCATTTTCATTAAACTCGAAAAAGTCTTTAATTTCTTTCTTTATTCCTTCCTTGACCAAGGTATCATTGAGAAGAGTGTTGTTCAGTTTCCATGTGAATGTTGGCTTTCCATTATTTATGTTGTTATTGAAGATCAGTCTTAGGCCATGGTGGTCAGATAGGATACATGGGACAATTTCAATATTTTTGTATCTGTTGAGGCCTGTTTTGTGACCAATTATATGGTCAATTTTGGAGAAGGTCCCGTGAGGTGCTGAGAAGAAGGTATATCCTTTTGTTTTAGGATAAAATATTCTGTAGATATCTGTCAGGTCCATTTGTTTCATAACTTCTGTTAGTTTCACTGTGTCCCTGTTTAGTTTCTGTTTCCACGATCTGTCCATTGATAAAAGTGGTGTGTTGAAGTCTCCCACTATTATTGTGTGAGTTGCAACGTGTGCTTTGAGCTTTACTAAAGTGTCTTTAATGAATGTGGCTGCCCTTGCATTTGGAGCGTAGATATTCAGAATTGAGAGTTCCTCTTGGAGGATTTTACCTTTGATGAGTATGAAGTGTCCCTCCTTGTCTTTTTTTAATAACTTTGGGTTGGAAGTCGATTTTATCCGATATTAAAATGGCTACTCCAGCTTGTTTCTTCAGACCATTTGCTTGGAAAATTGTTTTCCAGCCTTTCACTCTGAGGTAGTGTCTGTCTTTTTCCCTGAGATGGGTTTCCTGTAAGCAGCAGAATGTTGGGTCCTGTTTGTGTAGCCAGTCTGTTAGTCTATGTCTTTTTATTGGGGAGTTGAGACCATTGATATTAAGAGATATTAAGGAAAAGTAATTGTTGCTTCCTGTTGTTTTTGTTGTTAAAGTTGGCATTCTGTTCTTGTGGCTGTCTTCTTTTAGTTTTGTTGAGCGATTATCTTCTTGTTTTTTCTAGGGCGTGGTTACCGTCCTTGTATTGGTTTTTTTTCTGTTATTATACTTTGAAGGGCTGGATTCGTGGAGAGATAATGGGTGAATTTAGTTTTGTCGTGGAATACTTTGGTTTCTTCATCTATGGTAATTGAGAGTTTGGCTGGGTATAGTAGCCTGGGCTGGAATTTGTGTTCTCTTAGTGTCTGTATAACATCTGTCCAGGCTCTTCTGGCTTTCATAGTCTCTGGTGAAAAATCTGGTGTAATTCTGATAGGCTTGCCTTTAGATGTTACTTGACCTTTTTCCCTTACTGCTTTTAGTATTCTATCTTTATTTAGTGCATTTGTTGTTCTGATTATTATGTGTCGGGAGGAATTTCTTTTCTGGTCCAGTCTATTTGGAGTTCTGTAGGCTTCTTGTATGTTCATGGGTATCTCTTTCTTTAGATTTGGGAATTTTTCTTCAATAATCTTGTTGAAGATGTTTGCTGGTCCTTTGAGTTGAAAATCTTCATTCTCATCCACTCCTATTATCCGTAGGTTCGGTCTTCTCATTGTGTCCTGGATTTCCTGGATGTTTTGAGTTAGGATCTTTTTGCATTTCCCATTTTCTTTGATTGTTGTGCCGATGTTCTCTATGGAATCTTCTGCACCTGAGATTCTCTCTTCCATTTCTTGTATTCTGTTACTGATGCTCGCTTCTATGGTTCCAGATTTCTTTCCTAGTGTTTCTATCTCCACTGTTGCCTCACTTTGGGTTTTCTTTATTGTGTCTACTTCCCTTTTTACGTCTTGGATGGTTTTATTCAATTCCATCACCTGTTTGGTTGTGTTTTCCTGCAATTCTTTAAGGGATTTTTGTGTTTCCTCTTTAATGTCTTCTACCTGTTTGGTTATGTTTTCCTGTAATTCTTTAAGGGATTTTTGTGTTTCCTCTTTAATGTCTTCTACTTGTTTAGCAGTGTTCTCCTGTATTTCTTTAAGTGAGTTATTTAAGTCCTTCTTGATGTCCTCTACCATCATCATGAGATATGCTTTTAAATCCAGGTCTAGCTTTTCAGGTGTGTTGGGGTGCCCTGGACTGGGCGAAGTGAGAGTGCTGGGTTCTGATGATGGTGAGTAGTCCTGGTTTCTGTTAGTAAGATTCTTACGTTTACCTTTCGCCATCTGGTAATCTCTGGAGTTAGTTGTTATAGTTGTCTCTGTTTAGAGATTGTTCCTCTGGTGATTTTGTTACACTATATCAGCAGACCAGGGAGACTAGCTCTCTTCCCTGAGTTTCAGTGGTCAGAGCAGTCTCTGCAGGCAAGCTCTCCTCTTTCAGGGAGGTGCACAGTTATCTGGTGTTTGGACCTCCTCCTGGCCGAAGATGAAGGCCCAAAACAGGATTTTTCCCAGAAGCTGTGTTGCTTTGGCCTGCAGACTGCCTGCTGCGGAGTCCCAGAATCAAGGTGGTCCCCGCGGATCGTGAGGCAGAAGACTCACGGGCTGTGCGGACACCTGTGCTCTGACCAGGAAGGTGGCAGGTTGTCTGTAGCCGAAAATGGCGCTGCCTCAGAGGCTCTGTGGCTCTTGCCCGTTCCAGAAGCTGCTGGCCTCTGTGTTCCACACTCTCACCTGCAGACCGCCCGCCGCGGAGTCCCGGAACCAAGGTGGCCCCCACGGAACGTGAGGCAGAAGCCTCTTGGGCCGGGTGGACCCCTGTGCTCTCACCAGGAAGGTGGCCGGTTGTCGACATTTGGGTTCTTTTCAGCTTCTGGCTATTATAAATAAGGCTGCTATGAACATAGTGGAGCATGTGTTCTTATTACATGTTGGAGCATCTTCTGGGTATATGCCCAGGAGTGGTAGAGCTGGGTCCTCAGACAGAATTATATCCAATTTTCTAAGGAACCCACAGACTGATTTCCAGAGTGGTTGTTCCAGCTTGCAATTCCACCAGCAATGGAGTAATGTTCCTCTATCTCCACATCCTCACCAGTCTATGCTATCACCTGAGTTTTTTATTTCAGCCATTCTGTCTGGTGTAAGGTAAGAGATATTAAGCAATAGCTATTGTTGTTTCCTGTTATTTTTGTTGTTAGAGGTGGAATTATGTTTGTGTGGCTATTTTCTTTTGGGTTTGTTGAAAGAATATTTCTTTCTTGCCTTCTCTAGGGTGTACTTTCCCTCACTGTGTTGCAGTTTTCCATCTGTTATCCTTTATAGGGCTGGATTTGTGGAACGATAATGTGTAATTTTGTTTCATCATGAAGTATCTTGGTTTCTCCATCTATGGTAACTGAGAGGTTTGTTGGGTGTAGTAGCCTGGGTTGACATTTGTATTTTCTTAGGGTCTGTATGACATCTGCCCAGGATCTTCTGGCCTTCATAGCCTCTGCTGCAAAATCTGCTGTAACTGTGGAAGGTCTGCCTTTATATGTTACTTGATCTTTTTCCCTCACTGCTTTTAATATTCTTTCTTTGTTTTGTGCATTTTGGTGTTTAAACCATTATTTGATGGGAGGAATTTCTTTTCTGGCCCAATCTATTTGGAGTTCTGTAGACTGCGTCTATGTTTATGGGCTTCTCTTTCTTTAGATTAGGGAAGTTTTCTTCTATAATTTTGTTGAAGATATTTACTGGCCCTTTAAGTTGGGATTCTTTACTCTTTTCTATACCTATTTTCCTTACTTTTGCTATTCTCGTTGTGTCCTGGATTTCCTAGATGTTTTGGCTTAGGAGCTTTTTGCATTTTTCATTTTGTTTCACTGTTTGTCAATGTTTTGTATGGTATCTTCTGCACCCGAAAGTCTCTCTTCTATCTCTTTTATTCTGTTTGTGATGCTTGCGTCTATGACTCCTGATCTCTTTCCTAGGTTTTCTCTCTCCATGCTTGTTTCCCTTTGTGATTTTTTTCTTGTTTCTATTTCGAGTTTTAGATCTTGTCTGGTTTTGTTCAATTACTTCACCTGTTTGTTGTGTTTTCCTATAATTCTTTAAGGGATTTTTGCTTTTCCTCTTTAAGGATTTCTACCTGTTTACCTGTATTCTCCTGTATTTCTTTAAAGGAGTTACATGTGACCTTCTTAAAGTCCTGTATTATCATCATGAGATGTGATTTTAAATCAGAGTCTTGCTTTTTCAGTGTGTTTGGGGAATCGAGGGCTTGTTGTGGTGGGAGAACTGGGTTCTAATGATGCCAAATAACCTTGGTTTCTGTTGCTTATGTTCTTGCCCTTGCTTATCGCCAACAGGTTAACTATGGTGTTAGCTGGTCTTCTGTCCCTGACTGTGGCTTGTCCCTCCTGTAACCCTATGTGTCATTTCTCCTAGAAGACCAGCTCTCTGGAGGAATTTGGTTATGGAGAGCTATTGCACTTGATCATCTCTGGGGCACAGAAAGAAACTGGAAGGATCCTGTCCCTGGCTATTTCCTGGCTCCTCTGCCCTGATGTCTCTGAGTGGGTCTCTCTTGTGCCAGAAATTTGAGCAGAAATGGTCATATCAGCTGTGCTCTCAGGTGTGTCAGCACTGTTGGGAGAACAGCTCTCTCCCTGTGGGATTTGGGTATGAAGAGCTGTAGCACAGGTTTACCTCTGGGGCACAGAAGGCAACAGGAAGGATTTTTTTTCTGAATAGTATTCTATTGTATAGATGTACCACATTTTCTTAATCCATTCTTCAATTGAGGATCATTTAAACTACTTCTAGTTTCTAACTATTATGCATATAGTTAAACAACTGTCTTAGTTATGGAGCACATTTTCAGTATATACCCAGGAGTGATATAGCTGGGTCTTGAGGTAGAACTGTTCCCAGTTTTCTGTGAAATTGCCAAATTGATTTCCAAAGTGGAGGCACAAGTTGGCACTCCTGCTAGTAGTGGAGAAGTGTTCTCTTGATCTCCATCCTTGTCAGCATATGTTATCACTTGATTTTTCATTCTTAGCCATTCTGACCATCGTAAGATAGACCCTCAGAGTTGTTTTGATTTGCATTTATTTCCTTGAAGACTAAGAATTTTGAAGGTTTCTTTAAGTTTTTCTTGGCCATTTGAGATTCTCCTGTTGAAGATTATGTCTCACTTTTAATTGGGTTATTTGGGTTGATTAACTTCTTGAGTTCTTCATAAATCTTGGACATTAGCTCCCTGTAAGATATAGGAATGGTGAAGATACTTTCCTAATCTGTAGCCTACCATTTTGTCCTACTGACAGTGCACTCACTGTCAGTAGTTTCCATTTATCAGTTTGTGATCTTAGAGCTTGAGACATTGTTCAGGAAATTGTCTCCTTTACCAATTCATTCAATGGTACTTCCCAATTTCTCTTCTATGACATCTAGTGTATATGGTTTTATGTTGAGGTCCTTCATCCACTTGGATGTGGGTTTTTTGTAGGGTGATAAGTATGAATCTACTATCATTCTACATGTAGATATACTGTTAGATCAGTACCATTTATTGAAGTCACTTTCTGTTATCCATTATATGGCTTGGGCTTCTTCATCAAAAAACAAGTGTGGTAGGTATGTGGGTTCATTTTGGGCCTTTGATTTGATTACATTGATCAATGTGTCTGTTTTTAACAATGCCAGGCAGGTATTTTGTTTTGTTTTTTTTTTTTTTTTAATCAGTGTTACTCTGTGGTACTCCAGGTCAGAGATTGTACTTTCTATCGAACTTCTTTTATTGTTCAAAATTGTTTTGGCTTTCCTTGGTTTATTATTTTTCAATATGAAGTTGAAAATTTTACTTATAGGGCCTATAAAAAGTTGGATTGGAATTTTGATGGGGATTGCACTGAATTTGTAGATTGCTTTTAGTAATATGGCCATTTTCACTCTTAGTCCTACCTATACATGATCAAGTGTGATCTTTCCCTCTTCTGATATCTCCTTCCATTACTTTCTTCTGGGACTTAAAGTTCTTATCATACACATTATTCACTTGCATTGTTAGAGTTATCCGTTGATATTTTATATTATTCATTACAATTGTTAAGTTTGTTGTTTTCCTAATTTCATTCCCAGCCCGTTTATTATTTGTATGAAGAGTGCTACTGATTTCTTTGAGCTATTTTTGTATCCAGTCACTTTGCTGAAGCTACCTCTATGCTGTAGGAGTTCTCTGGTGTTATTTTTTGGGGTTGCTCATTTATACCTTCTTATCTACAAATAGTGATCTTTTGATTTATTCTTTTAAAATTTGTATCTTTGTGATCTCTTTTAGTTCTTGTTGCTCTGGCTAGAACTTTAAGCACTATACTGAATAGATAGGATGACAGTGGGAAGTCTTGTCTTCTTCCTGACTTCAGGAGAATTGCATTAAGTCTCTCTCCATTTTGCTTGATGTTGGCTATTGGCTTGCACATTACTTTCATTATGGTTAGGTATGTGCTTTATACCCTGATGTCTCTGATGCTTTTAATGTGAAGAGCTGCTGAATTTTGACAAAGGCTCTTTCAGCACCGAATGAGATGACCATGTAAAATTTTCTTTCTCTTTGTTTTTATGGTGGATTATTCATGGATTTTCATATATTGAATAATCCTAGTATCCCTTAAATGAAGCCTACTTTATCATGATGGATGATAGTGTGTTATTTTTGTTGTTGTTGTTTTGTTTTGTTTTTTGTTTTTATGTGTTCCTAGATTTGGTTTGCTAGTATTTTATTGAGTATTTTTCCATCAATGTTCATAAGTAAAATTGGTTTTATATTCTCTTTCTTTTTTGAGTCTTTGTGGGGGTTTAAGTATTAGGGTGACTGTGGCTTCATGGAATCAGTTTTGCAGTGTTCCTCCTGTTTCTATTCGATGGAATATTTTGAGGAATACTGCAATTAGCTCTTCTTTCACAGTCTGTTAAAATTCTATGTTAAAACCATCTCACCTTGTGCTGTTTATTATTAAGTCCATTAAAGTTGAGAGATATTAATGACCAGTGACCTTTATTTCCTGTTATTTTGGTGTTGTTGCTGTTGGTGCTGATTTGTGTGTGTGTGTGTGTGTGTGTGTGTGTGTGTGTGTGTGTGTGTGTGTTTCTTTATGTTATGCTTCCCTTGGTTTTGCTAGTACAAAATTATTTATTTACTGTGTTTTCCTGAATGCAGTTATCCTCCTTGGGTTGGAGGCTTCCTTCTAGTATTTTCTGTAGGGCTCATTTGAGAATAGATAGTTTGAATTTACATTTGTCTTGAAATATCCTGTTTTTTCCATCTTTGGGGATTGAAAGTTTTGCTGAATATAGTAGTCTATGTGCTTACCTGTGGTTTTTTTAGAGGTTGTAAGATATCTGCTCAGGTCCTTCTAGTTTTTAGAAGCTCTGTTGAATAGACGTCTGTAATTCTGATAGTTCTGCATTTGTATGATATCTGCCACTTTTCCCTTGCTGCTTTTAATATTCTTTTTTGGTCTTTATACTTTTGTTCTGGTTATTATATGGTATGAGGATTTTTCTGGTCCAGTCTTATTAATGTTCTATATGCTTCTTATATGTTTATAGGCATCTCTTTTTGTTGGGAAAGTACTCTTCTATGATTTTGTTGAAAATGTTTTCTGGGCCATGGAGCTGGGACTCTTCAAACTCCAATTCTATTATTCCTGGATTAGGCCTGTTAATGAGATCCCAGATTTCCTACATGTTTTGTGTCAGGAATTTCTTAGATTTCACATTTTCTTTGGCTGATGTATCAGTTTCTTTTGTTGTGTTTTCTAAGCTTGAGATTCTCTCTTCCACCTTCTACATTATATTGTTGATGCTTGCATCTGTTTTCCTGTTCTGTTCCTTAGGATTCCTGCAGTTTGTGTTTTCTTTATTGTTTTTATTTGCAGGTTCAGGTCTTCCCCAGTTTTATTTATTTCATTCTCCTGCTTAATTGTATTTTCCTATATATCTTTAAGGGATTTGCTTATTTTCACTGTAAAGAACTCTACATGTTTGATTGTATTTTTCTGTATTTCCTTATGAGATTGATTCATTTCCTCTTTAAAGGCCTCTGTCATCTTTTAAGATTGGATTTAAAGTCATTTTCTTGTGCTTAAGTTGTGTTTGGATATCCAGGTCTTTTTGTAGAAGAGTGACTGGGCTCTGAAAGTGCCATAATGTTTTGGCTTTATGATTGTGTTCTTTCAGGAACCTTTGGCCATTTATTTGTGTTTGGTTTCTGGATGTTCCTGTTGTAGTACATATGGTAGAGTATTTAACTGTGATGGATGACCCTGGTGTGTCAGTCCTTTGATGAGTATCTTCGGTTGTATGGTTCTGGATCTGCAAATATGTATGGTTCTAGCTCAGCATGTCTGATGAAGTTAGGAGGAAATGTAGCTGAGGAATTGAAGTCCCCCTGGGCTAGTAGGTTTTGCTTGCTCCTTGTTAGGCTTCGCAGCTTACAGGGCTGAAGTATTCCCTTGTAAAAGTTTTATTTGGCTATCAGTGAAGCCTTTTGTCCCCATATTGCTTTTAGTAGCATGAACATTATGGTTACATTAAACTTTGCAACCTGTAAGCACAGTAGGTTTTGCTATTCTCTAGTCTTCTTCGTTTTTTCTTTTTCCTTACATATTTTCCTTTAGACTCTATATGTTCTCACTGTAGGGTTTTATGATTGTTTTCTTGGTTGGGTTACTTCCAGGATTAGTGTGTGTGTGTGTCTGTGTGTGTGTGTGTGTGTCTGTGTGTGTGTGTGTGTCTGTCTGTCTGTCTGTCTGTATGTATGTATGTTTTTCCCCCTTTTTCTCTCTATCCGTGTCTCTCAAATTCTCCCATGTGTGGTTATTTCTATGATTAATTTTGAGAATTTTTCCTTAGTAATTAAAAATTCTGGTTTGCCTACCACTTTATTGAAAGTGTTTATCATCTCTGAGTCTTTGGTAGAGTCTTTAGTATTTATGAGTAAACTTATATCACTTACAAATAAACACACTTTGATCTCTTTTCATGTGTATATATGTGTTAATTACTACTCTAGGTAAGACTTCAAATGCTATATTGAATAGGAGTGGAAGGGTATAATGCTTACAAGTTTCTGATCATGGTGAGAATGCTTCATCTTTTTAGTGTTGGCTATAACTTTGTTGTAACCATTATCATACTTAGGTATACAGCTTCCATTCTTATACTCTTTTAGGTCTTTAACATGAAGAAATGTTGGTTTTTTTTTTCAGCACCCTTTCCTCCATGTAATGAAATGATCATGTAATTTCTGGCTTTGAGTCCATTTAACTGACAAAATTTCATTTATTGAATTCTGCAGGTTGATTTATCCCTGCATCTCTGCATCATGGCCAACTTGATCACTATGAATGATTTTTTGATATGATCTTAAATTCTGTTTACAACTATGTTATTGGTAATGTTTATGTCTGTATTTACCAAGGAGATGAAACTGTAATTTTCTCTTTTCTGTTGTCTTTATGAAGGCTTGTTACCAGGGTGATATGGTCTTCCTAAAAGGCTCAGGAAGGATACTGTCTCATTTGAAGTGATTTGAATAGTAGTTGGTAACAGCTACTCCTTCAAGTTCTGGCAGAGTTCACCAATGATTTATGTGTTCTGAGGGTTGCTTTTGCTTGAGAAATTTGTTTTTGTTGTTAGCATTATTTTTATTATTATTGCTTCAATTTTTTCTGATTATAGATTTATCTACTTCTTCTAGTTTAATCTGCGTAGGTCATATACATCTCAAAATTGATCCATTTATTTTCTGTTACCCAATTTAGTGGCATAAAGGCTTAGAGGTATGTCCTTCTGGGTTTCTGAATTTCACTGGAGTCTATTACAATGTCTACCTTCTCATCTCTAATGTTGGTCATTTGAGTCTCCTTCCTTTCTGTTAAATTGGCTACTAATTTCCCAATGCTAATTTTCATTTCACTGTACAGTTTTTTTCTGTGATAATTATTATTCCTTATTTTTTACTAATTATCCCCCAATCTAATGCATTGGCTTCTTATTTGTTGTTGCCTTTCCAAAGACTTATTGATTTCTATTAATTTATTCATTGAGTTCTCTCAAATATCTTGATATGGATATTTAGTAGTAAAAGCTTTTTAAAATCTGTCCTTTTTATGTCTCAAAGAATTTTGACATATTTTCTGTTTTAATCAGTTTTGGGCATTTTAAACATGTAGTTATTTTATTTTACATGTATGAGTGTTTTGACTGCACGTATATCTATTCACCATTTTAGTGCCTGCTGTCCACAGATGTCAGAAAAGAGTATCATATACCCTGGAACTGGATGATTTTGAACCAAACACTCAGTGCCAGGAACAAAGTCCAGGATCTCTGAAGGAGTAAAAAGTTCAATTAACTGCTGAGTCACCTCTCCAGCCCCAGTTCCAGAAATTACATAATTTTCTTCTATTTTCCTCAGCGGCACACCCTGTATTCAAAGTTTTGCCATTGATTACCCTTGAGTTTTCTTTTTTCGTTCTTTCTTTTTTAAATTTTTTATTAGATAATTTCTTTATTTACATTTCAAATGTTATCCCCTTTCCTAGTCCCCTCCAAAAACCCCTATCCTCTCCCCCTCCCCATGCTCCCCAACCCACCCAATCCTGCTTCCTGTCCCAGGCATTCCCTTTTATTGGGGGCATAGAACATTCACAGGACCAAGGGCCTCTCCTCTCAATGATGACCAACTAGGACATCCTCAGATACATATGCAGCTAGAGCCATCAGTCTCTCCGTGTGTTTTCTTTGATTGGTGGTTTAATTCCAGGGAGCTCTGGAGTTACTGGTTAGTTTATATTGTTCCTCCTCCTAGGGGATTGCATACACCTTCAGCTCCCTGGGTACTTTCTCTAGCTCCTTCATTGGGGACCCTATGCTCCATCTAATGGATGACTGTGAGCATCCATTTCTGTATTAGTCAGGAACTGTCAGAACCTCTCAGGAGACAGCTATGTTAGGCTCCTGCCAACAAGCTAATGTTGGCATCCACAATAGTGTCTGGGTTTGGTTGTTTTTTGGGATGGATCCCCAGGTAGGGCAGTTTCTGGATGGTTATTCCTTCAGTCTCTGCTCTGAACTTTGTCTCTGTAACTTCTTCCATGGGTATTTTGTTCCCCCTTCTATGAAGGGTCAAAGTGTCCACTTTGGTCTTCCTTTCTCTTGAGTTTCATGTGTTTTGTAAAATGTATCTGGGGTATTTTGAACTTCTGGGCTAATATCCACTTATCAGTGAGTGCATATCATGTGTGTTCTTTTGTGACTGGGTTACCCTACTCATAATGATATTTTATAGTTCCATCCATTTGTCTAAGAATTTCATGAACTCATTGCTTTTAATAGCTCCGTTGTGTAAATGTACCACATTTTCTGTATCCATTTCTCTGTTGAGGGACATCTGGTTGCTTTCCAGCTTCCTGCTCTTATAAATAAGGCTGCTATGAACATAGTGGAGTATGTGTGCTTATTACAAGTTGGAGCATCTTCTGGGTAAATGTCCAGGAGTGGTATCGCTGGACCTTCCAGTAGAACTATGAACAATTTTCTGAGGAAATGCCAAACTGATTTCCACAGTGGTTGTCCCAGCTTACAATCCCACTAGCAATGGACGAGTGTTCCTCTTTCTCCACATCCTTACCAGCATCTGCTGTCACCTGAATTTTTGATGTTAGCCATTCTGACTGGTGTGAGGTGGAATCTTAGGGTTGTTTTGATTTCATTTCCCTGAAGATTAAGGATGTTGAACATTTTGTTAGGTGCTTCTCAGCCAGTCGGTATTCCTTGAGAATTCTTTGTTTAGCTCTGTACCCCATTTTTAATAGTGTTACTTGGTTTTCTACACACCAACTTCTTGACTTCTTTATATATCTTGGATATTAGCCCCCTATCTGAGATAGGATTGGTAAAGATCTTTCCCCAATCTGTTGGTTGCAGTTTTGTCTTTGACAATGTCCTTTGCCTTACAGATGCTTTGCAATTTTATGAGGTCCCATTTGTCCATTCTCAATCTTACAGCACAAGGAATTTTTCCCCTTCCTCACATCTTTGAGGGTCTTCCCCACTTTTCCTCTATAAGTTTCAGTGTCTCTTATTTTATGTGCAGTTCCTTAATCCACTTAGACTTGAGCTTTGTACAAGGAGATAAGAATGGATCAGCTTGCATTCTTCTACATGATAACTGTCAGCACCATTTGTTGAAAATGCTGTCTTTTATACACTGGATGGTTTTAGTTCCTTTGTCAACCATCAAATGACCACTCGTGTGGGGGATCATTTCTGGGTCTTCAATTCTATTCTATTGATCTACCTATCTGTCATTGTACCAGTACCATGCATTTTAAAAAAATTTTTAATTTTTTATATTTTTTTCTTTTCTTTATTAGATACTTTCTTCATTTCCATTTCAAATGCTATCCCCTTTCCCAGTTTCCTCTCCAAAAGTGCCCTGTACACTCTCTCTGCCTTGCTCCCCAACCTACCCACTCCTGCTTACTGGCCCAGGCATTCTCCTTTACTGGGGCATATAATCTTTACAAGACCAAGGGCCCTCCTCCCATTGATGGCTGACTAGGCCATCCTCTGCTACATATGCAAATAGAGACACAGTTCTGGGGGGTACTGGTTAGTTCATATTGTTGTTCCTCCTATAGGGTTACAGACCCCCTTTAGCTCCTTGGGTACTTTTGATGAAGGAACCATGCAGTTTTTATCACTATTGCTCTGTAGTACAACTTGAGGTCAGGCATGGTGATTCCACCAGAAGTTCTTTTATTGTTGAGAATAGTTTTTGCTATCCTAGGTTTTTTGTTATTCCAGATTAATTTGCAAATTGCCCTTTCTAATTCGATGAAGAATTGAGTTGGAATTTTGATGGGGATTGCATTGAACCTGTAGATTGCTTTTGGCAAGATAGCCATTTTACTATATTAATTCTGCTAATCCATTAGCATCGAAGATCTGTCCATCTTCTGAGATCCTCTTCGATTTCTTTCTTCAGCAATGTGAAGTTCTTATCATAAAGGTCTTTCACTTCCTTACTTAGAGTCACACCCAGGTATTTTATAGTGTTTGTGACTATTGTGAAGGGTTTTGTTTCCCTAATTTCTTTCTCAGCCTGTTTATCCTTTGTGTAGACAAAGGCCAGTGATTTGTATGATTGGATGATTGTATTTGTATCTAGCTACTTCACTGAAGTTGTTTATTAGTGTTAGAAATTCTCTGGTGGAATTTTTAGGGTCACTCATATATACTATCATATCATCTGCAAATAGTGATGTTTTGACTTCTTCCTTTCCAAATTTAATCACCTTGATCTCCTTTTGTTGGCTAATTGCTCTGGCTAGGACTTCAAATACTATATTGAATAGATAGGGAGGTAGTGGACAGCCTTGCCTAGTCCCTGATTTTAGTGGGATTCCTTCAAGTTTCTCTCCATTTAGTTTGTTGTTGGCTACTGGTTTGCTGTATATTGCTTTTATTATGTTTAGGTATGGGCCTTAAATTCTTGATCTTTCCAAGACTTTTTTTTATCATGAATGGGTGTTGGATTTTGTCAAATGCTTGCTTGGTATCTAATGAGATGATCATGTGGTTTTTGTCTTTGAGTTTGTTTATATAATGGATTATGTTGATATATTTCCATATATTGAACTAGCCCTGAATCCCAGGGATGAAGTGTACTTGATCATGATAGACGATCATTTTGATGTGTTCTTGGATTTGGTTTGCGAGGATTTTATTAAGTTTTTTTTTACATAGATATTCATAAGACAATTTGTCTGAAGTTCTCTTTGTTGGGTGTTTGTGTGGTTTACATATCAGAGTAATTTGGGCTTCATAGAATAAATTGGGTAGAGTACCTTCTGTTTCTATTTGGTGGAATTGTTTGAGGACTCTTGGAAATCTGTCCTCTTTAAAGTTCTGTTAGAACTAACTGTGCACTAAAACCATCAGGTTTTGGGCCTTTTTTGTTTGGGAGACTATTAATGACTAGTTCTATTTCTTTAGGTTTTATGGGACTGTTTATATTGTTAATCTTATCCTGATTTAACTTTGATACCTGGTATCTGTCTATAAAATTGTTAATTTCATCCATGTTTTCCAGTTGTGTTGAGTATAGGCTTTTGTAGTAGGATCTGATGATTTTTTGCATTTCCTCAGATTCTGTTGTTATGTCTCCCTTTTCATTTCTGATTTAGTTAATTAGGATACTGTCTCTGTGCCCTTTAGTTAGTCTGGCTAAGGATTTATCTATCTTGTTGATTTTCACAAAGAACAAGTTCCTGGTTTGGTTGATTCTTTTTATAGATCTTTTTGCTTCTATTTGGTTGTTTTCAGCACTGAGTTTGATTATTTCCTGCAGTGAACTCCACTTAGGTGAATTTGTTTCATTTTGTTCTAGAGCTTTTAGGTGTGCTGTCAAGCTGCTTGCATATGCAGATTGCATTGCAAGATTCATTTTGGAGGCACTTAGATCTATGACTTTTCCTCTTAGGACTATTTTCATTGTGTCCCATAAGTTTGGGTATGTTGTGGCTTCACTTTCATTAAACTTAAAAAAGTCTTCAATTTCTTTCTTTATTTCTGCCTTGACCAAGTTATCATTGAGTAGGGTGTTGTTCAGCTTCCATGTGTATGCGGGCTTTTGATTATTTGTGTTGTTATTGAAGATCAGCCTTAGTCCATGATGATCTGATAGGATGCATGGGATAATTTCAATATTTTTGTATCTGTGGAGGTCTGTTTTGTGACCAATTATATGGTCAATTTTGGAGGAGGTACCATGTGGTGCTGAGAAGAAGCTATATCCTTTTGTTTTAGGATAAAATGTTCTGTAGATATCAGTTAAAACCATTTTTTCATAACTTCTGTTAGTTTCACTGTGTCTCTGTTTAGTTTCTGTTTCCAGGATCTGTCCATTGATGAGAGTGGGGTGTTGAAGTCTCCCACTATTATTGTGTGAGTTGCAATGTGTGCTTTGAGCTTTACTTAAGTTTCTTTAATAAATGTGGATGCCCTTGCATTTGGAGAATAGATATTCAGAATTGAGAGTTTATCTTGGAAGACTTTACATTTGATGAGTATGAAGTGCCCCTCTTTGTCTTTTTCTGATAACTTTGGGTTGGAAGTTGATTTTATTCAATATCATAATGGCTACTCCAGCTTGTTTCTTTGGACTATTTGCTTGGAAAATTGTTTTCCAGCCTTTTACTCTGAGGTGGTGTCTGTCTTTGTTCCTGAGATGGGTTTCCTGTATGCAGCAAAATGTTGGGTCCTGTCCTGTTTATGTAGCCAGTCTGTTAGTCTATGTCTTTTTATTTGGGAATTGAGTCCATTGACATTAAGAGATATTAAGAAAAAGTAGTTGTTACTTCCTCTTATATTTGTTGTTTGATTTGGGATTCTGTTCTTGCAGCTATATTCTTTTAGGTTTGTTGAAAGATTACTTTCTTGCTTTTTCTAGGACATCATTTCCCTCCTTGTGTTGGAGTTTTCTCTTTATTATCTTTTGAATGGCTGGATTTGTGGAAAGATGTTGTGTCGATTTGGTTTTATTATGGAATACCTTGGTTTCTCCATCTATAGTAATTTAAGGTTTTGATGGTATAGTAGCCTGGCCTGGCATTTGTGCTCTGTTAGGCTCTGTATGACATCTGCCCAGGATCTTCTGGCTTTCACAGTCTCTGCGGCGAATTCAGGTGTAATTTTGATAGGTCTGCCTTTATATGTTATTTTACCTTTTCATCTTACTGTTTTTAATATTATTTCTTCGTTTTGTGCATTTGGTGTTCAGATTATTGTGTGACAGGAGGAATTTCTTTTATGATACAGTTTATTTGGAGTTCTGTAGGCTTCTTGTATGTTCATGTGCATCTCTTTCTTTAGGTTAAGTAAATTTTTTTGTATAATTTTGTTGAAGATATTTACTGGCCCTTTTAGTTGGAAATCTTCCTTCTTTCCTATGCCTATTATCCTTATGTTTGGTCTTCTCATTGTGTCCTGGATTTCCTTAATGTTTTAGGTTAGTATCTTTTTGCATTTCCCTTTTCTTTGGTTGTTGTGTCAATGTTTTCCATTGTATTTTCCTTACTGGAGATTCTTTCTTCTATCTCTTCTATTCATTTTGTTATGCATGCATCTATGGATCCTGACTTTTTTCTTAGGTTTTCTATTTCTTAGGTTGTCCCTTTCTGGTTTCTTTATTGTTTCTACTTCCATTTTTAGATCCTGGATGGTTTTGTTCAATTCTTTCACCTGTTTGTTTGTTTTCTCCTGTATTTCTTTAAGGGAGTTATTTATGTCCTTCTTATATCCTTCCATTATCATCACGAGAAGTTACTTTACATCCAAATATTGTTTTTCTGGTGTGAAGTCCTGGTATATCCAGGACTTGCTATGGTGGGAGAGTTGGGTTCTGATGAGGCCAAGTAATCTTGCTTTCTGCTGCTTCTGTTCTTAAGCTTACCTCCCACCATTTGATTATCTCAAGTGTTCTTTGCCCTCAATATATCAGATTTGAGCCTGTCCTCCCTGTAATCCCAGTTGAGTTAAAACTTCTCAGAGTCCAGTTTTCTTTGTGATCCTTTGATTCTGGGATTATGTTATGCTAATATTCTGTGTGTGTCAGATTTCTTGGCAGTTAAGCTTTCTCTGAGACCAAGCTCCTGGGATCCTAAAATCCTGGGCTTGTTAGAGCTTCTGGAAGTGGTACCTTCTCTGGAGACCATGGGGCTGTTCCCTGAGCTCAAAAACCAAAGTAGACAGTGATTATCTGAAGGAACCTGAGCCACTGATTGGGCGGGATTCCTGTTTCTGTGCTCCAGCTAGCACTAAGTATCCCTGGTTCTATTGGAAGATATGTTGTGTTCCACTCACCAGTGATCCTAAGATCCTGGGTGTGCTAGGGCACCTGTGGGGTGGAGAGTCCTCTGGAGGTCATTGAACTGTCCATCAAGCTCGGGCTCAAGGTGGCCTGTCACTGGCACTGACTGGAAGGAACTGAGCCACACTACCCTTAAATTTTCTATTGTCTGCATTTTCTACTGTTCTTGTAATATAGCTTTATTTTATTGTTGTTAGTGGCCTTTTATAAGTGTTTATCAGTTTTCTTCTTAACCATGCTAGGTCCTATTTAATTGATTCTAGACAGTATATTTCTTTTACAAGCTGTACAACTGTGCAGTATTACTCTGTTTTTATCCTCTAAAGCACGATGGCTATCTCCAAGTCAAAATTACATTGATAGTTGCATTTTAGTACTGATCTGGCCTTCTGGGCTCCACGTGTTTTCTCATGGTATATCTTAGACTCTCTACTTTTGCCTAATCTCCAGTCCCTCCTGCCTTCTCTCTTCCTTTTCCCCTTGGCTAGGGGGAATTTCTGCCCTATTTTCCTTAGTGTTCAATCATTGGTTGGTCAAGTACCTCTATTTACCAATCAGAAAATAATTGGGGTGCAATATTATAAAATATTGAATAGAAGAGTCTCAGAGTAAGGAATAGAAGCAGATATGGGGACACAGAAATCAGTATTTGAATGATATAAGATAATTTTTACACAGGGCACAATAACATTATGCCTACATATTTTTGTCAGATAAATGACAGGATGCAAGTTCTATTTTCCTGTATTTATTCATGTTTGCTTTATTTCCTAATATGTGATCATTTTTGGAGAACATTCAGTGAGCTGCTGAGATCCTATATTCTTTACCCTTTAGTGAGATATTATGGAAATTTCTGCTTGGCCGATTTTCCTTGTTTACAATTTTTTTCTAGATAACTTATTTATTGTTGACAGTAGGGTATTGATGTTAACCACTCTTGTTGTGTTAAGATTAATCTTTGATTGTATAATTGTTATTTTATGAAATTGGCTGCACTTGTGCTTGGTGGAGATGTTCTAAACTTGCAATAGCCTCATCCTGGACTCTACCTTTTAGGTGTATGAATGAATGAATGAGTGAGTGAAATAAATAAACAATTAAAGAAACAAAGAAAGGAAGAGGGAGGGGAGGAGTTAGGGGATTTTCAGAGAGAAAACTAGGAAAGGAGATAAAATTTGAAATGTAAATGAAGAAGATATCTAATAAAAAAGACAGGAAGAAAGAAAGAAAGAAAGAAAGAAAGAAAGAAAGAAAGAAAGAAAGAAAGAAAGAAAGAAAACAAAGATTAACATGATGGGGAAGGGGACAGGAGGTATGTGATGAGAAGCACTCTTGAGGCAGTTCAGGAGGGGGTTGAAGTCTGGACTGTAAAAAAAAAAAAACTTAGATAGTTAAAAAAAAATTACACATTAGACCTCCTATTCAATTGACATTTCTTTAAAGCTAATAATAGGCTTTGATTTACTTTTTTTGAAGTGCATAAATATGAAATAATGCCAGTGCTTGAAAAAAAATCTATGTGAATTAAAAATTAATATTTAATTGTCACAATGTATATGTATTTTAAAACATTGTCTTCATAAGCATATACATTGTACGATGTTAAAAATGCATAAGTTGATAACTGACCCTATAAAGTTTCAGAAATAATGTTTTTGAATGTAAGGCTTTGCTTTATAGAAATATTCTAAAATGACAGTGATGTGAAGTGATTCAGAGTCCAGCCCTTTTCACCTTTGATGCTTCCTTCAGATGACCCTTCATGACTTAATTGTGCTTTCCCTGGCTAGCCTCACTTTACCTTGGGACCTTGAGAAGTCTCAGCTCAGTGAGTGTACATACCCCACAGGTGTTTTGGAGGACTTCACACTTGTTCTGAATTGTGTTTTCCTGCTGAGAATCAGGATTCCCAGGTGCCAAGTAAGAGGTTCCTGAGCCCTTGGGGACTCACAGTGACTCTGTGAAGGGGACATGATCTAGGGCTAAGTAGGTGCAAAGTAGACTATACTCCAGGGAACTGAGGGAGTGTTTGGATACTGGTGGGCATGGATCAGAAGAAAACAATGCTTTATAATCTCATCCTTACTGACCAGACAACCACATGTTTTATTTGTTTGCTGATGTGCTTTCAGAGTCGATTAGCTCAAGATTCTCAACTGAACAGATATCTGGGTCTTATCAATTAATTGTTAATATTAGTATGAAATTGCTCATTGCTTTCTCTCCTCTGATTGTTCTCATTTTTTTCCAGGAACAAATTTCCTGTTTTTACTTAGCTAAATCTGCTTCTTCTGGCTACTATCAAGATGGGGATTTTGTTATTGGAGGACTCTTTAGCCTTAGAATGACTCTTGGTGGACACCTTAAACCTAAAATTCTCTTTAAAGATAAAACGGATACACTGGATGTTGTTCATGTGTAAGTGCTTGGCTTCTCTATTTAAAAAATATTGTTTCAGGATTTCAGACAAGTATAAAATATATGCTGATCACACCCATCTCTACTACTTCCCTTCCAGTGTCTCCTGTCTTCAAATTCATTAAGTCTCTGTCTCTGTATCACTGTCTTTGTCTCTATCTCTCTGTTTCTCTGTCTTTGTGTCTGTCTCTCTGTCTGTCTGTCTTTCTGTCCATCTGTCTCTCTCTGTCTGTCTGTCTCTTTCTCTCTGACACAGACACACACACACAGACACACACACACACACACACTTTAATCTACTGAGTTCATTTATGCATGCCAGTGCTACAGGAGTATAAGACATCATCTAGAGTGTAGGCAAGCTACTAGGGCAAACCTCCTAAGCAAAGTGACTCCCACTTCCAAAGTAGCCACCAAATGCCATTGGATACTTAGCCATGACTGGCTTTCTGTGTGTCTCTCCCCTACTCATGCTGCATTCTCTTAAATATGTAAGAAGGAGTTGAAAGCACTTTGCAGTCAAAAACAAATTTTCTTTGTTTTTATTTATTATATTGTACTGAGAACATTTTATTTTTCCTGTTTAAATTTACTTGGCACTATTTTTATCAATTGCTATGTTTGATCAAGCACTGTGTATTTTCCTGAAGTTTATCCTATTTTTGAAGACCACAAGAAATACTGTTTTAATGTTTGCTATTTCCCAAATGCTTTACTTCTCCATTTTACTTTCTCAGACACAATTTACACAGTAAGAAGTGAAAGTTGGACATTTGAAAGAATGTTGTGGTGCAAACCTTTAATCCCAGAACTTGAGAGGCAGAGGCAGGTAGATCTCTCTGAGCCTGAGGTTTACCTAGTCACCATAGTGAGTTTACATTCAGCCTGAGCTGCATAAGAGAGACTCCGTCTCAAAAAAAAATTCAAAAGCAAAAATTATGAATTTGATAAGTTTTACTATATATCTTCTTTTTTTGACTATTTTCTCCACATTTTAAATATAGAATATCCTGCTTGTATCTTGGAATATCATTTTCATTTTTGGTCTGACTTTGATTGTTATAAATAAAAATCCAGAATTTGAGAAAGCATGGGAGGAGCTGCATGTAGAAAAGAGAGGGAGGTAAAGAATGTAATTGTATTTTAATTAAAACTTAATATAGGAAAAGAACACAAAAATGATCTTTCCAATTTTTCCTCCTAGGGATCTCACCAGACATTATCAGCACATTTTGGCAATTGTTTTTGCTATAGAAAATATCAACAAGGACCCACATATTTTATTCAATATGTCCCTGGGCTTCTATCTCTTCAATGTTAACTTTATTGAGACAAAGGCCATGGAAAGTTCTATGGGTTTGCTCTCAGGAGAGAGCCCCCCAATTCCTAACTATACCTGCAGGCCTGAGAAGACTGACAAGCTGGTTGCAGTAATAGGAGGCATTTCAACATCAATATCCACTCAGATCTCCCGAGTTTTAAGTCTCTACAACATTCCACAGGTACACAAAGAATGATGATTCTTTAGGTTAAAACATAGTAATGTAGTTATAAATGACAATTAACCCAGGTATTGTTTATTTATGAGGTATGGGACTGCTTAATAATTTACTATTTTGTTATCATTTTAACTGAATAATAATTTATTCATAAGATGAATAAATGTTCGGAAAATAAATTTAATTTCAAAACCTTTAACATTGAAAAAAAAAAAGTAATGACAGCCTGTATCCATACCACTACAAGAAGATTTCTTTTGGTATTTACCGCTGTTAATACTGTCTTTCTTTCATATGCAGTTTTAGAGAATCACAAAGCATGAAAACTGTAATAATTCTACTCATATATTTTCATTGTATCAATTGTAGACATATTCCTGAAAATCTTACTGTGGTATCATCTCAGATTGTCACAGAACATTTATTTTTCACCAGGCGTTAGACTTGCTCTGGCTGGCATTTTGGCCCATTTGTAATTTTCCTCTGTTGAGAGGGAAGGTTTTATTTTTGTCTCTGTTTAAAAATCTTTCTGTTGATCAGCAATGATTTTTTTATAAAGAATGCTTTAAAGGTAGCATTTATATGTCAATGCATCTTAATTAGTAGTAAACTTGATAAGGGTGACTTAGAAATATATTAGTTTGCAAATAACAGTGATCAAGCGTTTAATGTTTTCTACTATCCTCAGTGAAGTAATTTAAATCTTAGATGAAATGTGTCAGACTGCCATGTTGATTCCTTTTTTAGATTCTTATCTATTTGTTTATTTTTGGGATAGGTTCTCACTATGCCATCTTGCGTGGTCTTGAACTTCCTATGTAGCCTAGGATCGCCTCACAGAGATCCTCCTTCCTTTGCTCCCCCAGGGATAGGAATAAAGGCGTGCACCACCATGCCCAAACAGATTTCTACTTTTATGATATTTTGTGAGAGTATTTTTTTAAAAAATGATTATTTTAATTTTTTACATTTCAAATTATGTTCCCCTTCACAATCTCACTTCCCCAAATCCTCATTTTCCCCCAACTCACTCAACTTTGACTCTAAGAGGAACTGCCCTAATGACCCACCAAGACTTTCCTCATGTCTCTAGCGTCTCCCTTTATTGGGACAACAAGCATCCACAGAACTAAGCACATCACCTCCTTTTGGTGCCAGATAAGGCAGTCCTCTACTACATATGTAGCAGGAGCCATAAACCAATCCATGTATACTCTTTGGTTGGTGGTTTAGTACATGGGATCTCTGAGAGGTTCAGTTAGTTGATATTGATATTCCTATAGGGTTGCAATCACTTTCAGCTTCTTCAGTCCTTCTCCTAAGTCTTCTACTGGGGACCCTAGGAGGGCCCTTGGTTGTAAGTATCTGCATCTGTCTTAGTCATATGCTGGCAGTGCATCTCAGGGGACAGCCATACTAACTCCTGTCTGTAAGCACTTCATGGCATCAGCAACAGTGTTATGCTATGGTGTCTGTGATTAGGATGGATCCCAAGGTGGGACATTCTCTGGATGGCCTTTCTTTCAGTCTCTGCTCCATTTTTGTCCCTGTATTTCTTTTAGACAGGATCAATTCTGTGCAAAAATTTGAGATGGTTAGTGAACACATCCCTCAAATGTTGGCCATGCCAATCTTCTGGAGGTGGTCTCTTCAGGTTCTATCTCCCCCCTGTTGGATATTGCAGCTAATTTCATCCCATTTGTGTCCTAAGAGCCTCTCACTTTTCTGGTGGCTCCTCCCACCTTGCTTTTCTCTACCGAGGAGTATTCTGATTTGGGGAGAAATATACACTTATCAGTGGATGTATACCATGTATGTCTTTTGGGGCCTGCTTTACCACACTCAAAGTGACATTTTCTAATTCCATCCAATTGCCTGCAAAATTTGTGAAGTCATCATTTTTAATAGATGAATAGTATTCCATTGTCTAATTGTACCACATTTTCTGTATTCATTTTTCTGTTTAGAGATTTCAGTGTTCTTTCCAGCTTCTGCCTATTATAAATAAGGCTTCATTGAACATACTGGAGTACATGTCCTTTTTTATATGTTGAAGCATCTCTTAGATATGTGCCCAGTAATAGCTACATCTTCAGGAATTTTATTTTTTATTTTAAATATGTTACTTTTGGCTTATGCTTATTGTGATATTTATAATGTACACAGTTACTTATAAGAAATGTGTAAATAATTGTACTTGGCTCATTTTTGTCACAGATTCATTTACATTACAAATGTTGCCACACTTCCTAGTCTTCCACCTGGAGTTCTTAATACAATCCCACGCCCTTTACCTCTGAGAGGGTGCTCCCCACCACCAACCCTCACAATATACCCCAAGTATCCCCCTTTCCTGTGGCATCCTGTCTCTACAGGGTTAGGCACAACATCTCCCACGGAGGATAAACAAGGCAGTTCTCTGCTACAAACATGCTGGTGGGCCACAGCCTAGCCCATGTATGCTCTTTGGTTGGTGGCTTAGTCTGGGAGCTCCCAGGGATCCAGATTATCATTGCTCTTCAAATGTGTTTGCCATCCCCTTCAGCTCATTCAGTCTTTGCCTAACTCTTCCATAGGGTTCCCTAACCTCAGATCAATGAGTGGCTGTAAGTATTGGCATCTGTCTCAGCCAGGTGCTGGTAGAGCTTTTGAGAAGACAGTCATGCTAGACTCCTGTCTGCAAGCACGATATGGCATTACTAGTAGGGTTATGGTTTGGTGCCCAAACATGGGATGGATTCCAAATTGGACCAATCACTGGATGGCCTTTCCTTTACTCTCTGCTCCATTTGTCCTTGTATTTCTTTTAGGCAAAAACAATTCCGGGTCAAAAGTTTTGAGAGAAGTTAAGTGACCCCATCTCTCTACTGGGGACCCTGTCTTTTTGGCTAGTTCTAATTAAAAATAATTCTGTACTTTTTGGCTAATATCCATTTATCAGTGAGTACATACATTTTGGGTATGTACTCTTTGGTCTGGGTTACCTCACTCAGGGTGATGTTTTCTAGCTCGATCTATTTGCCTACAAAATTATGGTGCCCTGATTTTAATAGCTGAAATTCAAATTATGCTCTTAAATCTGTGGCCAGCCGTCTGACACTGATAGTAATGCACATGGACTAACACTACCACTTCAACATACTCATAATGTCCTGAGACAATTTTATCATTTCCTTTAGCAAACCACTCACACACTTCCTAAGCACAAACTTAAAGTTGGCAGTGCTATATGCTGCAGATCATATTCTGTTCATGGTTTTTTTTTTCCTCTATCATGTTGGCATTTTTTCTGTGTAGAATAAGTAAACCACCTCTAGTGTATGTAAGCACATCCCTAATATATGTAAATCATTCCAACTTTACATATGACAATCCTTTCTTTCCATTTCTTCTCTTTGACAGCTTGATTACTATGTGTGGTCTTAACCAGTTCTCTGTGTTAAGTCCTCTGCATGCTAAGTCATCCATATTTTCTTTCTTGATTCACTTTCATATTTTCCAGAGCACATCCTTGAGTTGAAGACAATTCATATGGATGTGCCATAGTTATTTGTTCTTTCTCTCTCTCTGAGTCTCTCTCTCTTTCTTTCTCTCTCTCATTCTTTCTCTCTCGCTGAGTCTCTCTCTCTGAGTCTCTCTCTCTCTCTTCTCTCTCTCTCTTTCCTGCTCTTTCTATGTGTGTGTGCATGTGTGTGTATGTACATGAATAGTATGCTTATGTTTGAGCATGTATGTATGTGCATATATGTGTGTATATGCATGTGTGTGTTTGTATGGTTATGTGTGGCATGTGTTGTGTGTGTTAGGACTGTACAGGTAGGCATGTCAGAACACATAGAGGCCAGATATTCTTTCTTCATTACTTTCTACATTGCTGCCTTGAATCAGGATTTCCAGTTGACTGGTCAGCAGGCTCCAGTGTTTTATCTGTCTCTACCCTGCTATGTGAAGTTACAAGCACACACACCCATGTCTGACTTGTTATGGGAATGCTGAGGATTCGAATGCAGGCCCTTATGTTTGTAGAGCAAGCACTTCCAACCCACTGAGACCCCTCCTCAGCCTCATGATTAAATATATATCAGACTCTACAGTTATCATCTGATGTTGAGGTCACCCACTAGGCAGCGAGACAGTGAACTAGATCCTCCCTCTATAAAGTCCCTGAGGCAAGCCTCCTCCTACATAAATATTCAGTTTGTTGCCATTGTGACCTTCAATTGTGACACCTTTCTGCTAAAACAGCCTCAAGCAGGCCTGTTGACTTCCATGCAGCCGGTGTGAGGTATTGTAATTCCCCATTCTCAGTCCCCCACAGGAGGTCAGTGTAAGATGATCAGTTCTCTCTTGAGATGGCAGTCTGTCATACCTCTCTGAGTCATAGGGAGTGACAAAGTATAGTTCTGCTTTGTCAGCTAATCTACAGCTGACACCTGGATTGTAGGCCTGGGCTTATCCTGTCAGCAGGACAACAGTTCTCTCCAAGACAGAACCTTGCTTAGTTTTTGAATGTGATTTGTAACACTTCAAATATATATATATTTAAAATTTACGGTTTAAAAGTAGTTCATTCAGATATTTAGATACATGTTGAATTAGCATATTAATTTTAAATAAAACATTATTTAAATGATGTTTTATTAATTAGATTCATGGGACTCATGAACCCATTATCAGAATTTATTGATATAAAAAATCGTACCATCATGTGTCATGCTTTAAATTGCTTACTTTTTTGCATTTAATCAATAGTGAATATTTCTTTATGCTACTCTTCTTTCCTCAAAGTATTCATGTTTACCTCATGTTGTGATTCCTGGTTTCCTATTCCTTTTCCTTCTAACCACTCCTCTCTCAAAAATGAAGTAACATGTATTGAGTCTCATGATTTTGGATTTAATAAGTGAAATATTTTAAACTTCTAGACTCAGATGCCTGGGGAGAAGGCAGTGCATATAGCCATGATATGAGCTTTGGATTAGGGCATGACCTAGTGGGCATCTGATTTTAGGAATTTATTATTTAGGGGATTTGTGTTGAAAGGGGATCAAGTCCCAATCTGAGCCATGGGACACCAGGGTATTCAGAGAACACCAGTGTAGATAGAGATATTAGATTCAGTAAGGCAGAATGATAGTGCTGGCCAAACCTGGGAAATGTGTTCCTGGACTAAAGATATAATCCTGAAACTCATTAAAGAGCACATATTAAGGAAAAGGATTGTTTTATGCCGATTTTAGATTAAGGGAATTGAATTTGATAATTGGTCATTTAATATAGCAGATAAGGTAATTAATAATCTAGTCCAACCCCCCCCCCCAAAGTAGATGGCCTAAACTGCATAGAAGTCACAGATTAGACAATTCAGTTGTTGATTTCTGGTGAAAAGGATAGCAATGCGATGGGGGTAATCAGAAGGTCCTGCTAAAAGAGAGACTTTACAATAAGCATCGAGGTAGATAGTCAGCTTTCCATCCTCTGCAAGCTATTTTAAGATAATTGACTACGGATTGAGCACTACAGAAGGACACAAGACATATAAACTTCTAGGGAAATATAGACTTCATGAGCCGATTTTATAATGCTTCATAGATTTCCTCTTTACTGGATAATTATAGATTAGCGACTTCAAGTAAAAGGCTTTTAGTGTTAATGTTTCTCCGCTTCCATTATAAGGAAGATGAAAGTTTTGGTATGGGAAATGACAGATTTGCAAATGCTCTTGTTTGACTGTTATAACCTGAACTGAGATCAGGAGATAGATACGGTGTGGTATACCTACCTGTTTGGTATTTTCTATAAAAGTACAAAGGAAAAGACACATTTCCTGTACACAGTGAGAAGTAAGTGACACAGGTAACAAGTTGGTATTTCTTAGCAAAGTTACTTAATTGTTCCATATCTCCTAGAGTACATAAACAGAAAACATAAACCAAATAATTTGAGAATGAAGAAAATCGTCTTGTCTTAAGTAGTAACTTTCTGTCTGTTTAGATCAGCTATGCTCCTTTTGACCAGAGTCTTGGGACCAGTGTCCAGCTCCAGTCTCCTTACCAGTTTCCAGTGCACAACGTAGCTCTGTATCAGGGAATTATTCAACTGCTGCTATACTTCACTTGGGTCTGGGTTGGCCTGGTGGTTCCAGATGATATGAGGGGAGAACTCTTCCTTAGGGACATCACAGAGGAGATGACAAATCATGGACTTTGTGTAGCATTTGCAGAAAAGGTTACAGAATTTTCTGCTACAAAATCAGTAAACCTGAAACATTTTATGGAAAGAGTCACATTGACAGGTGTTATTGTTGCATTTGGTGACACTCATGATTTTCTGATTAGTGTCTATCTCAGCATTTACTATGCTCCTTTTGGTAATATATGGATCACAACTTCTGATTGGTATATCACATTACCTATTGAACAAAATCGTGTTTATAGACACTTTGGTGGAGGATTATTATTTTCGTTTCACATGGATGAAATTCTGGGATTCAAGGATTTTCTCAGAAGTGTTCAACCTAGAAAATACCCTCATGATATCTTTATCCAGGATGTGTGGTCCATCTTATTTGAATGCCCATATTTTGATAAGGATGGAGTCAGGGAACTAAGTCAATGTGAGCCAAATGGCAGCCTAAGCACACGACCTCTGCATGCTTGGGATATGAATACCTCACCCTCAAGCTACAAAGTTCATGCTGCTGTGTATGCCATTGCCCAGGCACTCCATGAGGAGCTGTCACTCAGAGTGGAAGGAGACTCACTTGATAAAAGTGTACTCCGGCCTCCTTTGCCATGGAAGGTAACAATGGCTGTTCTTATGTTTTCCTAGAGTACTGGGCCCTGGCTTGTAAGTTCTGCATTTTGATTAATGGTCTTTCATAATTAGTGTTAGAAAAATATTTCTTATTCTAGCATATAGAATATGTGCTACTATCTCCTTCTCAAAGTACTCATGTTTATTTCAGTAGCATAAGTATCACAAAGATAAAAAGTCAGAGGAAATGAAAAAAAAAACACATTGTAGTGTTTAAAGTTGAGCTAACATTTCTCTCAGAATACAATATGCTTATGATGCTTAAAAATGCTTTTCTTAGACTAAGCATACTCATAAAAAGTATTTATGAAATTTTATTGTCACATCTATTTTATTACTGCTTATAGAAGAACGCATAGCTTTTATAAGGCTCAACAATATCATCCATGACTGTTGTCCAACTTATGCGAGGCTGAGGTACAAGGATCATGAGCATGAGGACAGCCTGGGCTCTACTCACTCTCATCAGTTGCAAGATGAAATGTTTCTGATGAAACCTGGACTAGGCACGGTTCTATGACTATAGCAGAATATCCTTAGGGATCTGTTCTTTGACTTGTTGCTGTTGTGGTGGTCTATTGTATTTGGTTTTACCTTAGGTCTCTGAGTCACCCAGTTTCAGGTTCCTGGCCATCCAGGCAATGTCTTTCCTGGGTTGCCTCTCGTGGCTTGAGCCTCAAGTTAGACCAGTCATTGATTGGTCACTCTCACAAATTCTGAGACACCATTGTGCCAGCACATCTTGCAGTCAGGACAGATTGTGGATTCAGAGGTGTGAGAGTAGGTTGGTGTTCCAGGTGCACAACTGGGAGCCTTGCCTGGTTATAGAAGATGGGCAGTTCAGGTTGCATATCCTCCATTACTATGTCCTTACCGAAGTCACCCTCATAGGTCTCAGGAAGTTCCAATTCTCTAGGTTTTGACATCTCCCTAAATGCCCCACTATTCTATCTCATTGTCTTTCTGTCCATACCCTTTCCCTCTGTACCTCCCTCCTGAAACTTTTTCCTTCTTGTTCCCATCTCCACCCACCCTCTAGTCTACCCACAAAATCTATTCTATTTTCCATTGCCAGGGAGTTCCATGTGACCCATCCATCTCACTCCCACCACCCTCCTTGTTAACTAAAGATCTCTGGAGTAGTACCACATTTTTGTTGTCTATTATTCAGTTGGGAGAAATCTATATTGCTTTCAGTTTACTGCTATTTTAAATATAGCCACTATGATCTAATTGAGCAAGTGCCCCTGTGGTAAGATTGAGTGTCCTCTGGGTATGTGCTCAAGAGTGGCATAGGTGGGTCATGAGCTAGATCAATTCCCAATTTTCTGAGGATCTATCATGTTGATTTCTGTAGTGTCTTTCCAAGTTTACTGTCCCTCTATCAATGCAAGAGTGTTCCCTTTGTTCCACATCTTGCCATGAGGACCTGTTGCTTGTATTGTTGATGATAGCTGTTCTGACATGTCTAAGATGTAGCTCATTGTAGTTTTGATTTGCGTTTCTATAATGGATGTTAAATAGTATTTTTCAATGTTTCTCATCCCTTTGAGATTCCTCTATTAAAAATTCTCTCTTTAGCTCTGTACCTAATTTTAAAAATTAGATTGGTAGATTGTTGATGCCTGATGTTTTCAGTGCTTTATATATTTTGGATATTAGCTTCTTGTCAGATGTAGAGTTATTAAAAATCCTTTCCCATTCTGTAGACTACCATTATATCTTTCTTTTTTATTTATTTTTTAATTAGGTATTTTCTTCATTTGCATTTCAAATGCTATCCCAAAAGTCCCACAGACCCTCCCCCCCACTCCCCTACCCACCCACTCCCACTTCTTGGCCCTGGCATTCCCCCATACTGAGGCATATAAAGTTTGCAAGACCAAGGGGCCTCTCTTTCCAATGATGGCCGACTAGGTATGCAGCTAGAGACATCAGCTCTGGGGGTACTGGTTAGTTCATATTGTTGTTCTACCTATAGGGTTGCAGACCCCCTTTAGCTCCTTGGGTACTTTCACTAGCTCCTCCATTGGGGGCCCCGTGTTCCATCCAATAACTGACTGTGAGCATCCACTTCTGAATTTGCCAGGCACTGGTATAGCCTCACAAGAGAGAGCTATATCAGGGTCCTGTCAGCAAAATCTTGCTAGTGTATGCAATGGTGTCAGCGTTTGGAGTCTCTAGATGGTCCATCCTTTTGTTTCAGCTCCAAACTTTGTCTCTGTAATTCCTCCATGGGTGTTTTGTTCCCAATTCCAAGAAGGGGCAAAGTATCCACACTTTGGTCTTCGTTCTTCTTGAGTTTCATGTGTTTTGTAAATTGTATCTTGTATCTTGGGTATTCTAAGTTTCTGGGCCAAGATCCACTTATCAGTGAGTACATATCATGTGAGTTCTTTTGTGATTGGGTTACCTCACTCAGGATGATGCCCTCCAGGTCCATCCATTTGCCTAGGAATTTCATAAATTCATTCTTTTTAATAGCTGAGTAGTACTCCATCCCATAGTCAACCTCCAAATGCTGACACCATTGCATACACCAGCAAGATTTTGCTGAAAGAACCCTGATATAGCTACCATTATATCTTATTGAAGACATCCTTTGCCTTGAAGAAGCATTTTGGTTTCATGAGATCCCATTTTTTTCATTGCCCTGTCAATGTTCTCTATATGTGTAGAATCCAAATAATTAAATAAAATTTGGCAGCATAATCCACATTACATTCCTCAAAGTTTCTAGTTCTCAAATGAAAGACACACATTCAGCCTTTATATGTTAATATTGCTTAAACAGCTCGATGGTTGGGCCAGGTTCTAACCTCCATTTGGCTAATCCACCTCCCTCCAATAATCCCGAGTTGTCATTTACTACAGTTTGTATTTCCCTTGGCTGCTCTAGACTCAGTTGTGCTGCCCTGCTGGGCTGCACTCTTCAGGCTCCTACATGGCACTTGTGTCTCCCTGTCCTGTTCCAATTCAGTCTTGGCATCTCTTCTTCTCCACCTCTCCTTGCATCGTGGATCTCTTTCTTCTTCTCCTTCCTCCCTGTCCCTAGCCAAGGAATCCTAAAAGTCTCAACTATGTCTGCCCTGGTCAAAGATTGTCTGTCAGTGTTTTTACTTACCAATCAGAACCAACTGGGGGCAGATTTCCAGAAGCTATTTGTGTGTAGATATTCTCATGTAAAAAGTTTTTGGGGGAACATAATTAACATTCATAATGTAGGCAGTTATAAATATGTTCAAGGCTATTCCCTACTTTTTCTTCCATCAAGGGCAGGTTCCCAGAAGCTATGTACATGTAGATGTTCTCCTGTAAACAGATTTTTTTTTGAGAGAAAAGAATTAGCATTCACAATCCAAGTAGTTTTAAATATGTTTAAAACTATTCTCTTTTTTTTTCTTCCATTAAGTTCAGTGTTCCATCAAGTCTGTTTTAATGTTGTGATTATCAATTGGCCTTGAGTTTTGTACAGGGCTAATATGGATCCAGTACCATTCTTCAACATGAAGAGATCTAATTAGACCAGCACCATTTTTGAATATGCTTTCTTTTTTCTATTGTGTATTTATGGCTTCATTTTAAAAAGTAAGATGCCCATAG
The DNA here is from genome assembly GCF_000001635.26 of Mus musculus. Lineage (NCBI taxonomy): Eukaryota > Metazoa > Chordata > Mammalia > Rodentia > Muridae > Mus > Mus musculus. Next base: position 123,791,107 of record NC_000072.6, read on the forward strand.
GTGTGTGTGGTTTTATGTCTGGGTCTTCATTTCGATTCATTGCTCAACATGTATGTATTTAGGAGACTATTTTGTAGCTTTTATTACTGTAGCACTGTGGTACACTTTAAAATTAGAGGTGGTAGTACCTCTGGAAGTTCTTTTACTGTTAATTCTACTGATCCATGAGCATGGGAGATCTTTCCATCTCCTTGATTTAGCTACCCCAAATTTTTTTTCTTTCTTTCTTTCTTTCTTTCTTTCTTTCTTTCTTTCTTTCTTTCTTTCTCTTTCTTTCTTTCTTTCTTTCTTTCTTCCTTCCTTCCTTCCTCCCTCCCTCCCTCCCTCTCTCTCTCTTTCTTCCTTTCTTTCTTTCTCTCTCTCTTTTTTTCTTCCCTCCCTCCTTCCCTCCCTTCCACCATTTCTTTCTGCCCTCCCTTCCTTCCTTCCTTCCTTCCTTCCTTCCTTCCTTCCTTCCTTCCTTCCTTCTTTCTTTCTCTCTCTCTCTCTCCCTATATCTCTTTCCTTCTTTCTTTTTTCTGTCTGTTGTCAAGGGTGTTGCTTCCCTATTTTTTTTTTAATCTGTTTGTCAATTGTGTATAGGAAAGGTCTTTTGGTAAATATCCAACACAAATAAGCCCAGGCAATGAAAGCACAACTCATTTAATATGAATACATACTCTGTGCCTAGATTGGGCAGATCTACTCTACTATACTACCATCTTCCCAATATCAGAGACCCCTTAGAACTTGTGGTTTCTCCAGGCCAGGTGCTTCTGCTCCACTTTTCTTCTTCTTCCTCCTTGTCTGTTGTTTCTCTCTCTCTCTCTCTCTCTCTCTCTCTCTCTCTCTCTCTCTCTCTCTCTCTCTCTCTCTCTCTCTCTTTCTCTCCCCTTTTCTCCCAAAACCTTTAGCTCCACCATCCCCTCTTTCACTGGCTCTAGCCTTTATTTTATACATTCACGTGGGAAGAAGGTTTACAGGAAATTCACCTGCGTGCTGACTCATTCTTTGTTAGTAGCCCCTCACATGAGAATGAAATTAACATCAAATACAATTAGACCCAGGGCTATCAGAAACAGAAGGCTACTATTTTTTTTTTCTTAGTTAATATGGAATCCAAACACATCACTAAAAGTGTTCTTCATCCATAAGAGTTCCCCAGTAGAAATTTGGGGGTTGCTTATGTGTACTATCATATCATCTGTCAATAATGATACCTTGAATTTTTATTTTTTATTTGTATCCTTTGATCTCTTTCAGCTATCTTACTGGTGTAGTGTCCAATTTGTTAATTACATCTCTTAGCTCCAGTATTCATTGAGTTTTTGTCTGGATGACTCAACCATTGGTGAGGGTGGTGTATTACAATCTTCTACTCTCAATTTGTGAGATTGATATGTGATTTGAGATCTAGTTGTGTTTCTTTAACAGTCTTGGATACTCTTGTGTTTGCAACATAGATGTTAAGAATTGAGACATCATCTTGGTGGACTTCTCTTTTATGAATATGAAAGTTCTTCCCCATGTCTTTTTACTAATTTTTATTTGAAGGCTATTTTGTTAGATGTGAGAATATATCTACTCTTCCTTGAACTTTAGATCCATTTGCTTGGGAACCCTTTCCCCAACCCTGTACTCTATCTTTGATATTGAGATGCATTTTGTATCTGCTTTGGAAGGTTGAATCCTCTTTTCAGATCCATTCTGCTAGCCCATGTCTTTTTATTGAGAAATTGAGTCCATTGATATTGAGAGCTATCAATGACAATTTTTTTAATCAGGTGCTGGAAAAGGTGGTATGTGTGAATGTGTGTGCTTCTATGTATGAGGGAGTGTGTGAGTGTGAGTGTGTGTGTGTGTGTGTATGTTCAATTTTCTTTTTTGGTTTTGCTATTGTGAGGTTATTTATTTCCTGTGTTTTCATGGGTATAGTTCACCTCCGAGGGTTGTAGTTTTTATTTTAGCACCATCTATTTTTGCTGAATTTCATGATAGATATATTTAAATTTTAATTTATCATGCAATATCTTGTTTTCTCCATCCATGGTGACTGAAAGTTTTGCTGGGTATAGTGATCTGAGCACCTGTGATTGTGATATCTTAGAGTCTGCAATGCAATTGCCCAGGCCTTTCTGGCTTTTAGTCTCCACTGAGAAATTTGAGTAATTTGAATCTATCTACCTGTATATGCTACTTGGTCTTTTCCTCTCAAAGCATCTATTATTCTTTCTTTGTTCTATATGTTCAGTGTTTTGATTATTATTTGGCAAAGGGACTTTACTTTCCGAACCAATCTACTTTTTGTTCTGTATGTTTCTTGTTTATAGGCATTTTAAGGGCATAAAAGTTTCTGTTCTCTATTATTCTTTTATTTTTTATTGGATATTCTCTTTATTTACATTTCTTATGTTATCCCCTTTCTCAGTCTCCCCCCTTGAGATCTCCCATGCGATTTCCACTGCCCTTTAGGAGTTAGAGAATATTTCTTTTATGATTGTGTTAAAATAGGCCTTTGAGAAGGTGATGGCAGGGAACTGCCTTCCTCACTCCAGACTACTGCCTTTCTCAACTCTGGAGTGGTGGCCTTCCCTGCTCCTTCCGCTCAGCCTACAGCATCTGACCTGTGGAGAAACCTGGTAATCAGCTTGTACCTGTACTGTGGAGGCGCTAGCCTCAGCATGGGTGGCGGTTCTCTGGCAGGAGAGCTCCTGGTGGCCAAGGAGGGCAAGGTTTGAGCCTAAGGGGTCAGGGGAGGCAGCTTTGCTGCCCGACGCGCCGGTGGTTGCCTGGGCAGCACCCTTGGGCGCTGAGGACCCTGATACCACAGAGAGGTGGTTGCTGTGCTGCCCCTAGTGGAGCACATGAGCGAGGCAGCTAAGAGCTCTGGTACCTACAGCTTGCTGCCCTCCAAGCCACTGCTGCCTGAGGAGAAACAGAACAAGCTATACCACCAATAGGTCAAGATCACCTGAGGGAGCAGGCGACCTGCTTGAAGGACTGACTCTGGGCAAGGCCTACCCAGCTGGCCAAGTGCTGGAGACTCTGCTGCACCTGGGAAATGGCGTGCAACACAACTAAAAGAACCTTCCAGGGCAAGGGCATGCTTCTGAAACTGAATATTAAAACAAAGATGATATTAAATCTTTTTCTCGAGTGATGGTCTGTGTTTTCAAAGATGCCATAGCGAACTGGGGCCGGATTGTGACTCTTATTTCTTTTGGTGCTTTTGTGGCCAAACACTTAAAGAGCATAAACCAAGAAAGCTGTATCAAACCATTAGCAGAAAGTAACACAGATGTTCTTGTAAGGAAGAAACAGGGCTGGCTTGCCAAACAAAGAGCCTGGGGTGGGTTTGTGGAGTTCTTCCACATGCAAGACCTGGAAGGCTGCATCAGAAATGTGCCGCTGGATTTTTGAGTATTGTTGGAGAAGGCGCTGGTCTGGGATAACTAATAAGATAGCCTAGTGAGTGCAATAGGTGACTCTTAAAACTCCAGTCACCAAACTAAATGCTTCTGTGAAAACAAGTGTACTTATGAGGGTGGAGTTGAAGATGCCCAGGATTTTAACAGTCCAGATCTACTGTAGCATCATAGCAGAAAGAAAGTGGCTACAGGAATGTGGCTAATGGAATAAATACATGGGAAAAGTTCTCCCTCTGGAAGAGTCACTGACCAAATGAAGCAAAGTTCCCTCAGCAAACTTTGGGAGGCCATGGAGGAGGACTTCTAGAATGAAAGGGGTGGATGGAAAGGTTTGATTTCCTTGTGTGGAGATGAAAGAGGGGCCAGTCATCAGGCTAGTCATAGAGTCCTATACATATGTAGGATCCATTACTCTGTTCCATAGTTTTGAGAGAGAAGCCCTAACAATGTTGGTGACTTGTGTAAAATGGAATTTTAATGTATAAGTCACCAAACTATGACTAGAAGTTGCAGGGCTGTACAAGAAAGTGAAGGGATGTACTCCCTCTGAGCAGTCCTGGGTGTGCTTCTTGATCAAGTCCATGTTCTCAAGACTTCTAAACTTGTCTACTTTGGAATGGTTTGGATGATTCATAAGTTTAAGTCTAATGACAGCCAGAAAGTACTTGACTTATGGTTCACTAATTAGTTCCAGAACAGAACAGCCTGAATTTTTAAGAAAACATGAAATGTGTTTGACTGTGAAAGTTGTATATATTTTTACAGAAATTCTATTTCTTTGAACATAAGAAGCAAGTGTTGGGTTTAGTTTTTTCCATACCCTTTTGAAATTCACAGCTTTGCTAGTTAGAAATGTATTTTCTACATCTTTTTAAATCTATCATAATCAGTTCTAGTGTCTATGCAGAATTGGTTGTGTGTGTGGACTGGTTGTAGTAGAACAAATGGCATTTATAACTGTGGAGGCATAACACAATCTGTTTTGTATTTAAGGATCACAGGAAGATGTAATACATTTGATCCCTGTTAACTTACTAAATTGTAAAGTGGTTTGGGAAAGCAGGCTACAATCTTAACCACGGTAGCTATTCACACGGTTTACTTATTTAATATAAGTTTAAGCCTGGTGTCAAAGTATGTATTTCTTTTCCACTAAAAAAATAAGGGGCCTTTGAGCTGGGAATCTTCTTATTCTATTCCTATTATCTCCCTACTATTATTTCTATTAAAGTTGGTCTTTCCCAGTGTCCTGTAATTCCTGGATCTTTGTTGCCAGGAATTTTTTAGGTTTTCTTTATCTTTCTTCTTTTTTTCTTCCTTCTTTCCTTCCTTCCTCCCTCCCTCCCTTCCTTTTTCCTTTCTCTCTTTCTTTCTTTCCTTCTTTCTCTCTTCTTTTCTGACAGGAGTTCTTTTGAGAACTCAATACACAAATCCATCCCAGAGAGAGCTTGTCTCCCAGCAGGGCTGTCACACCTAAGATCACAGGTGAGACCACCAATATTTTCTCTTTTAAAAATAGTTTTGGCTTGTTATCTTGGGAGCAGGTAAAGTATTTATACCATATATAAATCCACAAATGAATACATAAATCAAGAGCAAATCACATATACAGTGGTAGTCTAATAAGCTTTTATTTTCTAAAGATGGTGTGGTCACACTCTTTTGTGCATTCTTACTCTGAAATATTTGCTTAATCACAAAATTTTCTAATAATGCTTTTCTCAGAATGGATCCATATTGTTAAATAACAGATGGCTGTGGTCATTTTATATTTAAAGTAATTATTACCATGTAAAGTCTGTGCCTGTTTTGTTACTGATTGGTTAATTAACTAATATGTTTCATGGTTTCCTTTTATTTCCTAGAGTGGAATGATTCGATTAGTTTCCTTTTCTCTACTGTTCCCTTTTTCTACTCTATTTTTATTTCATAGTCAACATACATAAAACATCTTTTAGCTTTGTTTTATCCATAACTGTAGTTGCATGCATAATTATGAACTTCTAGTTATCTCTGTTTTATTTACATTAAACCAATATCTTCATGTATTAGCTATCTATTAATATGTCAGCATGATTACTTTTGTTGTTCTTTTTAAACTACTGAGCTATAGTTAGAATTTATTTCGGATCATAAATTTTGTTATACTGATTTTTAATGTGTATATATATATATATATATATATATATATATATATATTTGCCTATGTCTTTCTACTTTGCCATATTTTCCTTTTTATGAATTAGTATGCTCTAATTTCAGCTTGAAGAACTTCTTTCAGCATTTCTTACAAAGTAAGTTTCATGTTGAAAGGCACAAGGAACAAGTAACATAGAAATCAGCTACAAAATATATTGAATGAAGTTGCCAATAGTATACTGTATACTTCAAGATAGCCAACAGAGTATATTTCTCTTAGCTCTTTGAAGTGATAGATAAAGTATTTATTTGTGCTTAATTGTTCTTCCTGGATGACATTATGGCGAAATACTTTCATTGTGACCTTACATTGAGATTCTGATTCCTGGGAATTTTTTGTATAAATTCTAACTCATTCATGTTCCTTCTTGGAGAGATTAGACTCTCCAGAATATATACCATCTCTTGAATCCTTAAAGACAGAGTAGGTATTGACAGCCTTTTTCTACTGATAAGTGTAAAACTATGACATATTTGCATTTATGAGCCTTCTTTAAGTGCTATAGTTCTGTGTTGTCTTTGCATTTCCATATATACATAGTTTATACTAAGTTAGCTTACTTCTACAGAAGAACCTACTAGCATTTTAAGCAGGTTGTATTGACTCTATAGGTCAACTTTGATGGAACTGACATATTCACAGTGTTTAGTCTCCTTATTCATGACCACAGAAATTCTCTCCACTAAAAAGAAATATTCCATTATATGTTATTTCATAAAATGTTCAGTGAAGATGTGTTGAAGTCATTAGTAATTAAAATGTAATTGTCTATTTCTCCATTAACATCTATTGGTTATTTTTCTTCTTTATATTTTTCTTGAACATTGTTAGCAGACAAATTTTGCAAAGATTATGGTCGTCTTAGATTAGTGGGAATTTTGTTAACATTTTTAAGTTTTATTTTTCTTTTTTTCCCCCCACTGGATATTTTCTTTGTTTACATTTCAAAAGTTATCCCATTTCCCAGTCCCTCTCCCCTTCTGGGAAAATCCTCATACCATCTCCCTTCTACTTCTATGAGGGTGTTCCACCAACCAGCCCACCCACTTCAGTCTCCTTGCCCTGGCATTCCCCTACACTGGGAATTAAGCCTTCACAGGAATAAGGGCTTCTCCTCCTATCAATGCCAGACAAAGCCATCCTCTCCTATATATACAGCTGGAGTCATGGGTCTCTCCATGTATACTCTTTGGTTGGTGGTTTAGTCCCTGGGAGCACTGAGGCATCTGGTTGGTTGATGTTGTTCTTCCTATGGGGTTATAAACACCTTCAGCTCCTACAATCCATTCTCTCATTTTTCCATTGTGGACCTCATGCTCAGTCCAATGGTTAGCTGCAAACATATGCCTTTGTACTTGTCAGGCTCTGTCAGAACTTCTCAGTAGACGGCTATATCAGGCTCCTATCATCAAGTACTTCTTGGTATCCCTAATAGTGTCTGGGTTTAGAGACTGTATATGGAATGGACTCCCATGCGGGGCAGTCTCTGTATGACATTTCCTTTGGTCTCTTATACACACATTGTCTCTGTATTTCCTCCTGTACCCCTTCTTTTTTTATTTTTACATTAAAATAAATAAATTATTAGACACGAATTGTTACAAATTGTCCAAATAAGAACAAAAATGAAATAGAAATTTAAAATATTGAAGATTAATACATGTACTTTGAAAATGTTTATGTTCTTTCTTCTCTTCAATAAAGTATAGCCTAGAGATTATAGACAATTTCTAAGAGATAGAATAATTAGGAAAAACACAATAGGAAATTAAGTCAGTTGGTATATGTAAGATCAAAATTATTTTGAATATACATGAAAATAGTATTATTTGCTTCTATGTCCTGGATTTCCTGGATGTTTTTGAATAGGAGCTTTTTGCATTTCCCATTTTTTTTGAATGCTGTGCTACTGTTTTTCATGGTATCCTTTACACTTGGGATTCTCTCTTCCATCTCTTGTATTCTGTTGGTGATACTTGTGTCTATGACTCCTGATCTCTTCCCTAGGATTTCTATCTCCACGATTGTCTCCCTTTGTTATTCCTTTATTGTTTCTATTTCCATTTTTAGATCCTGGATGGTTTTGTTCAATTCCTTCACATGTTTGATTGTGCTTTCCTGTAATTCCTTAGGGAATGTTGTGTTTCCTCTTTAGGGGCTCCTACCTGTTTACCTGTGTTCTCCTGTGTTTCTTTAAGGGAATTATTTATGTGCTTCTTAAAGCCCTCTATCATCATCATGAGATGTGATTTTAAATCAGAGTCTTGCTTTTCACTTATGTTGGTATATCCAAGGCTCACTGTGGTGGGAGAACCGGGTTCTGATGATTGCAAATAACCTTGGTTTCTGTTGCTTATGTTTTTGCCCTTGCCTCTTGCCATCTGGTTATTTATGATGTTGGCTTTTCTTGCTTTCTCCGACTGCGGTCTGTCCCTCCTGAAAGCATGCATGTCAGTATTCCTGGGAGTACTGTCCTCCCCAGGAGGAATTTGGATATGGAGAGCTGTGGCACAGTGTTAGCTCCAGGGTGTAGAGGAAAGTGGAAGAATCCTTTCCCAGGCTATTCCTTCACTCCTCTGTCCTGATGGATCTGAGTGGGTCCCTCTTGGGCCAGAAATTTAATGAGAAGTGGTCCACTTGCCTGTACTCATAGGTGTGTTGGCACTCCTGGGAGACCAGCTCTCTCCTGACAGCATTTGTATACAGAGCATGGTAGCACAGGATCAGCTCCTGGGGCAGATAGAAACCAGAAGGATCCTATCCCAGATTCCTCCCCAATTCCTATGTCCTGAGGGCTCAAACAGGTCCCTCTGGGCAAAGTGGTGG